>NC_092340.1:275581176-275889264 GCF_046630445.1 Rutidosis leptorrhynchoides | reverse complement strand
GCCTCGGATTCACGAACCTATATCAAGTATATATATTAACACATATAATCACATAATTCTCCCTACATAATATTTATATATTAAGTGTTGTAGTTATATAAATATATATATATATATATATATATATATATATATATATATATATATATATATATATATATATATATATATATATATATATATATATATATACTTTATTTATATTTTATATCTTCAGTTATATTTTATATATAGTTATTTTGTAAATAATCAATATTCATATATATAGTTATATTACAATATATATATATATATATATATATATATATATATATATATATATATATATATATATATATATATATATATATATATATATATTTGTAGGTGGTATTATATCAAAAATCAGTAATTTGTTATATGTAATATTTATATAATAATGTTATTATGTTTGTAGTAAAAATAGAAATACTGTAATAATAATAATAATAATACTAATGATAATAATAGTGATAATAAATAATGTAAATAAAATTATATATAAAAATCATGTTAATGAAAATAATAATAATGATAGTAATAATGATAATAATAATGATAGTTATAATTTCAATTAAAATATTAATTCTAATGTTAATGATAATAACAATAATAATAACCATAGTAATAATAATAATAATAATAATAATAATAATAATAATAATAATAATAATAATAATAATAATAGTAATAATAATAATAATGAGTAATAAGTAACTACCTCAAAGAAGTAGTCCTAAAAAAATGCCCAAGTCCGGGTTTGAACCCGCGACGTCCCGCTAACCCGATAACAACCTAAACGTCTTTGGTTCATCAACATAAATCATAACCTCACGATCATCAATAATGATCATCAATATCTTAACCGATCATCATCATCATTTGTTATCTCAACATGTAACATCATCAACAATTAAATGTTGTGTTTTTTTGTTGCGAGTAGTAGCCAGAAAAATATACGATTTGTTATTGCAATCATGGCCCTATATATTTCATCTCAAAAGAATATGGCAGCCCAACTGAAAGTATCGGCCCAACAGGATAGAAGCTTCGGCCCAATTATAAAATCATAACAGCCCAGCCTAGTTAAATTTTAGTTGTAGGGATCGGTTTCTGTACGTTAACTCGACGGTAACAGTTCATAGGGGTGTTTGGTTAAATTGTTTAAATGGAATAACTTTACGTACCTGTATCCCACTATCTTAATTAATATTCCAAGCGGGGTTTCGGTTTAGGGGTTGTCGGCTACAAGGTAGAAAAGCACACAACCAATTGAGTAATCTTTTCATTCCTTATATTTTGTTAGAAAATAACAAAGCAATCAGGAAGTAAAATAATACATGGGTTTGCAGGTGGTTTTGCAAGTTTTGAGGAGTACCTTCGATGGTGGTCTTTGTTCGGTTTAGATGTAAATGGTGGAATTTGAGAGTGGTTTTTGGTTGATGTTTTTGCTCGACCCAAAACAGGAAAAAGTATAGTTGCAGCAGCGAAAAGAATTGGTGGAAGTGGTGGTTTTAAGGGTGGCCGAAGGTGGTGGTTTTTATGGTGATGGTTTGCAGACGTGGAAACAAGTAACAAACACAGCATAGCTACGGTGGTGGTGATGGTTAAAAGAAAACAAAAATAAAGAAGTGTGAGTGTGAAGGTGGTGTCGGTTCACGATGGAATGGTGGTGTATTGTGGTTCGAAGTAGAAACAGGAAACGAGAAACATATAATCAAGTTAATGATAAGTTAATGATGGTGGTTATGGAGTTGTCGTGGTGGTTTGGTTGGAAACAGAAGAATTTAAGCAGTTGGTGATTACGCATGGTGGGAGTGGTATTCAAAGGAAAAACAATAGTATTAGCAGAGATATACAACTCACAGGAATATCGTTTGCAGGCGGTGGTTCCTGATTAAGTCTTCGAGCATTGATAGGAGAAAAGTACTCGGTGTTGTTGTTGTTGTTTAATGGTGCTCAAATTGTAGTGACCCGAACTTTTCCATGTTTATATATATTAATTGAGATTTATGTTTACATGATTAAATGTTTCCAACATGTTAAGCAATCAAACTTGTTAAGACTTGATTAATTGAAATAGGTTTCATATAGACAATTGACCACCCAAGTTGACCGGTGATTCACGAACGTTAAAACTTGTAAAAAAAAAAAAACTATATGATGACATATATATGGTTATATATATAGTTAACATGATATTATGATAAGTAAACATATCATTAATTATATTAACAATGAACTACATATGTAAAAACAAGACTACTAACTTAATGATTTTGAAACGAGACATATATGTAACGTTTATCGTTGTAACGACATTTAATGTATATATATCATATTAAGAGATATTCGTACATCATAATATCATGATAATATAATAATTTAAAATCTCTTTTGATATTATAAACATTGGGTTAACAACATTTAACAAGATCGTTAACCTAAAGGTTTCAAAACAACACTTACATGTAACGACTAACGATGACTTAACGACTCAGTTAAAATGTATATACATGTAGTGTTTTAATATGTATTTATACACTTTTGAAAGACTTCAATACACTTATCAAAATACTTCTACTTAACAAAAATGCTTACAATTACATTCTCGTTCAGTTTCATCAACAATTCTACTCGTATGCACCCGTATTCGTACTCGTACAATACACAGCTTTTAGATGTATGTACTATTGGTATATACACTCCAATTATCAGCTCTTAGCAGCCCATGTGAGTCACCTAACACATGTGGGAACCATCATTTGGCAACTAGCATGAAATATCTCATAAGATT
Organism: Rutidosis leptorrhynchoides; assembly: GCF_046630445.1. NCBI lineage: Eukaryota > Viridiplantae > Streptophyta > Magnoliopsida > Asterales > Asteraceae > Rutidosis > Rutidosis leptorrhynchoides. The sequence continues at coordinate 275,886,449 of NC_092340.1, read as the reverse complement.
ACAAAAATATGAGTAATCATTCATGACTTATTTACATGAAAACAAAATTACATATCCTTTATATCTAATCCATACACCAACGACCAAAAACACCTACAAACACTTTCATTCTTCAATTTTCTTCATCTAATTGAACTCTCTCAAGTTCTATCTTCAAGTTCTAAGTGTTCTTCATAAATTCCAAAAGTTCTAGTTTCATAAAATCAAGAATACTTTCAAGTTTGCTAGCTCACTTCCAATCTTGTAAGGTGATCATCCAACCTTAAGAAATCTTTGTTTCTTACAGTAGGTTATCATTCTAATACAAGGTAATAATCATATTCAAACTTTGGTTCAATTTCTATAACTATAACAATCTTATTTCAAGTGATGATCTTACTTGAACTTGTTTTCGTGTCATGATTTTGCTTCAAGAACTTTGAGCCATCCAAGGATCCATTGAAGCTAGATCCATTTTTCTCTTTTCCAGTAGGTTCATCCAAGGAACTTAAGGTAGTAATGATGTTCATAACATCATTCGATTCATACATATAAAGCTATCTTATTCGAAGGTTTAAACTTGTAATCACTAGAACATAGTTTAGTTAATTCTAAACTTGTTCGCAAACAAAAGTTAATCCTTCTAACTTGACTTTTAAAATCAACTAAACACATGTTCTATATCTATATGATATGCTAACTTAATGATTTAAAACCTGGAAACACGAAAAACACCGTAAAACCGGATTTACGCCGTCGTAGTAACACCGCGGGCTGTTTTGGGTTAGTTAATTAAAAACTATGATAAACTTTGATTTAAAAGTTGTTATTCTGAGAAAATGATTTTTATTATGAACATGAAACTATATCCAAAAATTATGGTTAAACTCAAAGTGGAAGTATGTTTTCTAAAATGGTCATCTAGACGTCGTTCTTTCGACTGAAATGACTACCTTTACAAAAACGACTTGTAACTTATTTTTCCGACTAGAAACCTATACTTTTTTTGTTTAGATTCATAAAATAGAGTTCAATATGAAACCATAGCAATTTGATTCACTCAAAACGGATTTAAAATGAAGAAATTATGGGTAAAACAAGATTGGATAATTTTTCTCATTTTAGCTACGTGAAAATTGGTAACAAATCTATTCCAACCATAACTTAATCAACTTGTATTATATATTATGTAATCTTGAGATACCATAGACACGTATACAATGTTTCGACCTATCATGTCGACACATCTATATATATTTCGGAACAACCATAGACACTCTATATGTGAATGTTGGAGTTAGCTATACAGGGTTGAGGTTGATTCCAAAATATATATAGTTTGAGTTGTGATCAATACTGAGATACGTATACACTGGGTCGTGGATTGATTCAAGATAATATTTATCGATTTATTTCTGTACATCTAACTGTGGACAACTAGTTGTAGGTTACTAACGAGGACAGCTGACTTAATAAACTTAAAACATCAAAATATATTAAAAGTGTTGTAAATATATTTTGAACATACTTTGATATATATGTATATATTGTTATAGGTTCGTGAATCAACCAGTGGCCAAGTCTTACTTCCCGACGAAGTAAAAATCTGTGAAAGTGAGTTATAGTCCCACTTTTAAAATCTAATATTTTTGGGATGAGAATACATGCAGGTTTTATAAATGATTTACAAAATAGACACAAGTACGTGAAACTACATTCTATGGTTGAATTATCGAAATCGAATATGCCCCTTTTTATTAAGTCTGGTAATCTAAGAATTAGGGAACAGACACCCTAATTGACGCGAATCCTAAAGATAGATCTATTGGGCCTAACAAACCCCATCCAAAGTACCGGATGCTTTAGTACTTCGAAATTTATATCATATCCGAAGGGTGTCCCGGAATGATGGGGATATTCTTATATATGCATCTTGTTATTGTCGGTTACCAGGTGTTCACCATATGAATGATTTTTATCTCTATGTATGGGATGTGTATTGAAATATGAAATCTTGTGGTCTATTGTTACGATTTGATATATATAGGTTAAACCTATAACTCACCAACATTTTTGTTGACGTTTTAAGCATGTTTATTCTCAGGTGATTATTAAGAGCTTCCGCTGTCGCATACTTAAATAAGGACAAGATTTGGAGTCCATGCTTGTATGATATTGTGTAAAAACTGCATTCAAGAAACTTATTTTGTTGTAACATATTTGTATTGTAAACCATTATGTAATGGTCGTGTGTAAACAGGATATTTTAGATTATCATTATTTGATAATCTACGTAAAGCTTTTTAAACCTTTATTGATGAAATAAAGGTTATGGTTTGTTTAAAAATGAATGCAGTCTTTGAAAAACGTCTCATATAGAGGTCAAAACCTCGCAACGAAATCAATTAATATGGAACGTTTTTAATCAATAAGAACGGGACATTTCAGTTGGTATCCGAGCGTTGGTCTTAGAGAACCAGAAAATTTGCATTAGTGTGTCTTATCGAGTTTGTTAGGATGCATTAGTGAGTCTGGACTTCGACCGTGTTTTCTTTAAAAATGATTGCTTAACATTTTTGTTGGAAACTATATATTTTTAACATATGAATATTATGTGATATATTAATCTCTTAACGTGTTTGATATTATGTGATAGATGTCTACCTCTAGAACAAGTCCCATTGACTCACCTAATAATAATGAAGAGTCAAATGTAAATTGGAATGATTTGTGGACTGATTCACAAGTTCCCGAAGAGGAACCGGAAGAAGAGTCGGAACCGGAAGAAGAATCGGAACCGGATGAAGAAATAGAACCGGTGGGGGAAATAATAAAACGGTTAAGTAAAAGAAAATCCTCAACCAACCGACCAAAGTTAATTATGGTCAATGGTGTTTCCGCCAAGGAAGCAAAATATTGGGAGGATTACCAATTCTCCGATGAATCGGATTCCGACGAGAATTCCGATGATGTTATAGAAATTACCCCAACTGAATTTAAAAAGGCAAAAGAAAATAATAAGGGAAAGGGCATAAAAATAGAGAAATCTAATTCCAACCCCGATGAACTTTATATGTATCGTCAACCCCCGAAGTCCTTAAGTTGTAACAATGACCCGGGAACCTCTAAACCACCAGGTTTTTCTAAACCAATGTGGACAACGACGGCTCGTATTAGGGGAACATCGTATATCCCTAGAAACTTGGCAAAACGAACCAAAACTGAAGAAGAAGAAACAAGCGAGTCGGAATAAGATAGTTGTATTCGTGTGGTGTAATATATGGAATATAGTGTTCTTATGCTTTATGATATATGTAAAAATTGCTTGTATTAATAAGTATTTTTTTTATGAATCTAACTCTTGTCTATTTTACAGTTTAAAAACACAAAATGGATAGACAACCCAATATTTTAAGAGACCTACCCGGAGACATGATTGATGAAATCTTGTCTAGAGTCGGCCAGAATTCTTCGGCACAACTATTTAAGGCGAGATCAGTTTGTAAGACATTCGAAGAACGTTCCAAGAATGTCTTGGTTTATAAGAGACTTTCGTTTGAAAGATGGGGGATATCACATTGGGAAACCCATAAGTTACGATGTGTTTACTTTGACGCATATATTGCGGGGAACCCAAATGCTATTTTACGCAACGGGTTAAGAAATTATTTTGACTCAATATATCCGAATATTGGACTTCGTGATTTAGAAAAAGCGGCTAACATGCAACATAAAGAAGCATGTTATGCTTACGGATTAGTAATGTTCGCTTCTCACCAAAGTGAGAACAAGAACATCGGGCTACAACTATTAAACAAAACGTTTCCACAAGTGACGGAGTCGGTAATTGGGGTAAGAAATGAGGTTTTTAGATTATTACGGGACTGTTGGACATTACGTAACCCTCGTCCCTTTGATGACGTTACAACACGCTGTCTTATCAACGGCCATAACGGTTATGTTGCACAAGACCAAGGATGGGAAGTAGTCCTAGTAAAACCAGAATGCATGACTTGTTTCTGGACGTATGAATTACGTGTCTTTATTGCCTTTGCTGAACGACTTGTGTACTAGCTAGAATTGTCTTCACAACTATCTTGTATCAAAGTTATTGTGTGCTATATTTCATGCTTTATGTAAAATAAGCGGTATTGTAAGTTTGTAAAATATTGTATAAAAGTTTGAACGCGAAATATTATTACAATCAGTTTTTCATATAGAATTGTAGTAGTTGAATTGTATATTAGCTACTAAGTATGAACTTAACGGGTAGGTACTACCCGAATTTAAACTTATAAAACGCTAATATGAAGAAAAAGCTTTTATAAATGAGTTCATATTATGCTACGAAATACTATTAACTACTCTTAATATTCTGTATGATTAACTTGTTCCATTTAACTATTTTGAAGGAAATGGCACCGACTACTCGACACACCGTGAATATGAATGAAGAGGAATTCCGTACTTTTCTAGCTTCAAACATAGCCGCAGTACAGGCTGCGCTACATACCAACAATAACCTTGGATCTAGCAGTACAGGAAATCGTGTAGGATGCACCTACAAAGAATTCACTGCCTGCAAACCTTTGGAATTTGATGGAACCGAAGGACCGATCGGATTGAAACGGTGGACCGAGAAGGTTGAATCGGTGTTTGCCATAAGTAAGTGTACTGAAGAGGACAAAGTGAAGTACGCTACGCATACCTTCACAGGTTCTGCGTTAACATGGTGGAATACCTATCTAGAGCAAGTGGGACAAGATGATGCGTACGCACTACCGTGGTCAGCATTCAAGCACTTGATGAATGAGAAGTACCGTCCCAGAACCGAGGTCAATAAGCTCAAGACAGAACTTAGAGGGTTACGAACCCAAGGATTTGATATTACCACGTACGAAAGACGATTCACAGAATTGTGCCTATTGTGTCCGGGAGCATTCGAAGATGAGGAAGAGAAGATCGACGCGTTTGTGAAAGGATTACCGGAAAGAATCCAAGAAGATATAAGTTCACACGAGCCCGCCTCCATACAACAGGCATGTAGAATGGCTCACAAACTAGTGAACCAGATTGAAGAAAGAATTAAAGAACAGACTGCTGAAGAGGCCAATGTGAAGCAAGTCAAAAGAAAGTGGGAGGAAAACGGTGATAAGAATCACCAATACAACAACAACAGCAATTACAACAATAATCGCAACAATTATCCCAACAATCGCAACATCAATCGCAACTACAACAAACGGCCCAACAACAACAACAACAACAACAACAGCAACTACAACAATCATCCCAACAACAATAATAACCGCAACAACAACAACAATCAGAAGCAACTATGCCAAAGGTGTGAAAAGAATCACTCGGGGTTCTGCACCAAATTTTGCAACAAGTGTAAAAGAAATGGTCATAGCGCGGCGAAGTGTGAGGTCTACGGACCAGGGGTTAATAGAACGAAAGGAACAAATGGTGTCGGAACGAGTAATGGTGGAGCAAGTAGTGTCGGAGCAAGTTATGCCAATGTAGTTTGTTATAAATGTGGAAAACCAGGCCACATTATTAGAAATTGCCCGAACCAGGAGAACACGAATGGACAAGGCCGTGGAAGAGTTTTCAATATTAATGCGGTAGAGGCACAGGAAGACCCGGAGCTTGTTACGGGTACGTTTCTTATTGACAATAAATCTGCTTACGTTTTATTTGATTCGGGTGCGGATAGAAGCTATATGAGTAGAGATTTTTGTGCTAAATTAAGTTGTCCATTGACGCCTTTGGATAGTAAATTTTTACTCGAATTAGCAAATGGTAAATTAATTTCAGCAGATAATATATGTCGGAATCGAGAAATTAAACTGGTTAGCGAAACATTTAAGATTGATTTGATACCAGTAGAGTTAGGGAGTTTTGATGTGATAATCGGTATGGACTGGTTGAAAGAAGTGAAAGCGGAGATCGTTTGTTACAAAAATGCAATTCGCATTATACGAGAAAAAGGAAAACCCTTAATGGTGTACGGAGAAAAGGGCAACACGAAGCTACATCTTATTAGTAATTTGAAGGCACAAAAACTAATAAGAAAAGGTTGCTATGCTGTTCTAGCACACGTCGAGAAAGTACAAACTGAAGAAAAGAGCATCAATGATGTTCCCATTGCAAAAGAATTTCCCGATGTATTTCCGAAAGAATTACCGGGATTACCCCCACATCGATCCGTTGAATTTCAAATAGATCTTGTACCAGGAGCTGCACCAATAGCTCGTGCTCCTTACAGACTCGCACCCAGCGAGATGAAAGAACTGCAAAGCCAATTACAAGAACTTTTAGAGCGTGGTTTCATTCGACCAAGCACATCACCGTGGGGAGCTCCTGTTTTGTTTGTCAAGAAGAAAGATGGTACATTCAGGTTGTGTATCGACTACCGAGAGTTGAACAAACTTACCATCAAGAACCGCTACCCACTACCGAGAATCGAAGACTTATTTGATCAACTACAAGGCTCGTCTGTTTATTCAAAGATTGACTTACGTTCCGGGTATCATCAAATGCGGGTGAAAGAAGATGATATTCCAAAGACTGCTTTCAGAACACGTTACGGTCATTACGAGTTTATGGTCATGCCGTTTGGTTTAACTAATGCACCAGCTGTGTTCATGGACCTTATGAACCGAGTGTGTGGACCATACCTTGACAAGTTTGTCATTGTTTTCATTGATGACATACTTATTTACTCAAAGAATGACCAAGAACACGGTGAACATTTGAGAAAGGTGTTAGAAGTATTGAGGAAGGAAGAATTGTACGCTAAGTTTTCAAAGTGTGCATTTTGGTTGGAAGAAGTTCAATTCCTCGGTCACATAGTGAACAAAGAAGGTATTAAGGTGGATCCGGCAAAGATAGAAACGGTTGAAAAGTGGGAGACCCCGAAAACTCCGAAACACATACGCCAGTTTTTAGGACTAGCTGGTTACTACAGAAGGTTCATCCAAGACTTTTCCAGAATAGCAAAATCCTTGACTGCATTAACGCATAAAGGGAAGAAATTTGAATGGAATGATGAACAAGAGAAAGCGTTTCAGTTATTGAAGAAAAAGCTAACTACGGCACCTATATTGTCATTGCCTGAAGGGAATGATGATTTTGTGATTTATTGTGACGCATCAAAGCAAGGTCTCGGTTGTGTATTAATGCAACGAACGAAGGTGATTGCTTATGCGTCTAGACAATTGAAGATTCACGAACAAAATTATACGACGCATGATTTGGAATTAGGCGCGGTTGTTTTTGCATTAAAGACTTGGAGGCACTACTTATATGGGGTCAAAAGTATTATATATACCGACCACAAAAGTCTTCAACACATATTTAATCAGAAACAACTGAATATGAGGCAGCGTAGGTGGATTGAATTATTGAATGATTACGATTTTGAGATTCGTTACCACCCGGGGAAGGCAAATGTGGTAGCCGATGCCTTGAGCAGGAAGGATAGAGAACCCATTCGAGTAAAATCTATGAATATAATGATTCATAATAACATTACTACTCAAATAAAGGAGGCGCAACAAGGAGTTTTAAAAGAGGGAAATTTAAAGGATGAAATACCCAAAGGATCGGAGAAGCATCTTAATATTCGGGAAGACGGAACCCGGTATAGGGCTGAAAGGATTTGGGTACCAAAATTTGGAGATATGAGAGAAATGGTACTTAGAGAAGCTCATAAAACCAGATACTCAATACATCCTGGAACGGGGAAGATGTACAAGGATCTCAAGAAACATTTTTGGTGGCCGGGTATGAAAGCCGATGTTGCTAAATACGTAGGAGAATGTTTGACGTGTTCTAAGGTCAAAGCTGAGCATCAGAAACCATCAGGTCTACTTCAACAACCCGAAATCCCGGAATGGAAATGGGAAAACATTACCATGGATTTCATCACTAAATTGCCAAGGACTGCAAGTGGTTTTGATACTATTTGGGTAATAGTTGATCGTCTCACCAAATCAGCACACTTCCTACCAATAAGAGAAGATGACAAGATGGAGAAGTTAGCACGACTGTATTTGAAGGAAGTCGTCTCCAGACATGGAATACCAATCTCTATTATCTCTGATAGGGATGGCAGATTTATTTCAAGATTCTGGCAGACATTACAGCAAGCATTAGGAACTCGTCTAGACATGAGTACTGCCTATCATCCACAAACTGATGGGCAGAGCGAAAGGACGATACAAACGCTTGAAGACATGCTACGAGCATGTGTTATTGATTTCGGAAACAGTTGGGATCGACATCTACCGTTAGCAGAATTTTCCTACAACAACAGCTACCATTCAAGCATTGAGATGGCGCCGTTTGAAGCACTTTATGGTAGAAAGTGCAGGTCTCCGATTTGTTGGAGTGAGGTGGGGGATAGACAGATTACGGGTCCGGAGATTATACAAGAAACTACCGAGAAGATCATCCAAATTCAACAACGGTTGAAAACCGCCCAAAGTCGACAAAAGAGCTACGCTGACATTAAAAGAAAAGATATAGAATTTGAAATTGGAGAGATGGTCATGCTTAAAGTTTCACCTTGGAAAGGCGTTGTTCGATTTGGTAAACGAGGGAAATTAAATCCAAGGTATATTGGACCATTCAAGATTATTGATCGTGTCGGACCAGTAGCTTACCGACTTGAGTTACCTCAACAACTCGCGGCTGTACATAACACTTTCCACGTCTCGAATTTGAAGAAATGTTTTGCTAAAGAAGATCTCACTATTCCGTTAGATGAAATCCAAATCAACGAAAAACTCCAATTCATCGAAGAACCCGTCGAAATAATGGATCGTGAGGTTAAAAGACTTAAGCAAAACAAGATACCAATTGTTAAGGTTCGATGGAATGCTCGTAGAGGACCCGAGTTCACCTGGGAGCGTGAAGATCAGATGAAGAAGAAATACCCGCATCTATTTCCAGAAGATTCGTCAACACCTTCAACAGCTTAAAATTTCGGGACGAAATTTATTTAACGGGTAGGTACTGTAGTGACCCGAACTTTTCCATGTTTATATATATTAATTGAGATTTATGTTTACATGATTAAATGTTTCCAACATGTTAAGCAATCAAACTTGTTAAGACTTGATTAATTGAAATAGGTTTCATATAGACAATTGACCACCCAAGTTGACCGGTGATTCACGAACGTTAAAACTTGTAAAAAAAAAAAAACTATATGATGACATATATATGGTTATATATATAGTTAACATGATATTATGATAAGTAAACATATCATTAATTATATTAACAATGAACTACATATGTAAAAACAAGACTACTAACTTAATGATTTTGAAACGAGACATATATGTAACGTTTATCGTTGTAACGACATTTAATGTATATATATCATATTAAGAGATATTCGTACATCATAATATCATGATAATATAATAATTTAAAATCTCTTTTGATATTATAAACATTGGGTTAACAACATTTAACAAGATCGTTAACCTAAAGGTTTCAAAACAACACTTACATGTAACGACTAACGATGACTTAACGACTCAGTTAAAATGTATATACATGTAGTGTTTTAATATGTATTTATACACTTTTGAAAGACTTCAATACACTTATCAAAATACTTCTACTTAACAAAAATGCTTACAATTACATTCTCGTTCAGTTTCATCAACAATTCTACTCGTATGCACCCGTATTCGTACTCGTACAATACACAGCTTTTAGATGTATGTACTATTGGTATATACACTCCAATTATCAGCTCTTAGCAGCCCATGTGAGTCACCTAACACATGTGGGAACCATCATTTGGCAACTAGCATGAAATATCTCATAAGATTACAAAAATATGAGTAATCATTCATGACTTATTTACATGAAAACAAAATTACATATCCTTTATATCTAATCCATACACCAACGACCAAAAACACCTACAAACACTTTCATTCTTCAATTTTCTTCATCTAATTGAACTCTCTCAAGTTCTATCTTCAAGTTCTAAGTGTTCTTCATAAATTCCAAAAGTTCTAGTTTCATAAAATCAAGAATACTTTCAAGTTTGCTAGCTCACTTCCAATCTTGTAAGGTGATCATCCAACCTTAAGAAATCTTTGTTTCTTACAGTAGGTTATCATTCTAATACAAGGTAATAATCATATTCAAACTTTGGTTCAATTTCTATAACTATAACAATCTTATTTCAAGTGATGATCTTACTTGAACTTGTTTTCGTGTCATGATTTTGCTTCAAGAACTTTGAGCCATCCAAGGATCCATTGAAGCTAGATCCATTTTTCTCTTTTCCAGTAGGTTCATCCAAGGAACTTAAGGTAGTAATGATGTTCATAACATCATTCGATTCATACATATAAAGCTATCTTATTCGAAGGTTTAAACTTGTAATCACTAGAACATAGTTTAGTTAATTCTAAACTTGTTCGCAAACAAAAGTTAATCCTTCTAACTTGACTTTTAAAATCAACTAAACACATGTTCTATATCTATATGATATGCTAACTTAATGATTTAAAACCTGGAAACACGAAAAACACCGTAAAACCGGATTTACGCCGTCGTAGTAACACCGCGGGCTGTTTTGGGTTAGTTAATTAAAAACTATGATAAACTTTGATTTAAAAGTTGTTATTCTGAGAAAATGATTTTTATTATGAACATGAAACTATATCCAAAAATTATGGTTAAACTCAAAGTGGAAGTATGTTTTCTAAAATGGTCATCTAGACGTCGTTCTTTCGACTGAAATGACTACCTTTACAAAAACGACTTGTAACTTATTTTTCCGACTAGAAACCTATACTTTTTTTGTTTAGATTCATAAAATAGAGTTCAATATGAAACCATAGCAATTTGATTCACTCAAAACGGATTTAAAATGAAGAAATTATGGGTAAAACAAGATTGGATAATTTTTCTCATTTTAGCTACGTGAAAATTGGTAACAAATCTATTCCAACCATAACTTAATCAACTTGTATTATATATTATGTAATCTTGAGATACCATAGACACGTATACAATGTTTCGACCTATCATGTCGACACATCTATATATATTTCGGAACAACCATAGACACTCTATATGTGAATGTTGGAGTTAGCTATACAGGGTTGAGGTTGATTCCAAAATATATATAGTTTGAGTTGTGATCAATACTGAGATACGTATACACTGGGTCGTGGATTGATTCAAGATAATATTTATCGATTTATTTCTGTACATCTAACTGTGGACAACTAGTTGTAGGTTACTAACGAGGACAGCTGACTTAATAAACTTAAAACATCAAAATATATTAAAAGTGTTGTAAATATATTTTGAACATACTTTGATATATATGTATATATTGTTATAGGTTCGTGAATCAACCAGTGGCCAAGTCTTACTTCCCGACGAAGTAAAAATCTGTGAAAGTGAGTTATAGTCCCACTTTTAAAATCTAATATTTTTGGGATGAGAATACATGCAGGTTTTATAAATGATTTACAAAATAGACACAAGTACGTGAAACTACATTCTATGGTTGAATTATCGAAATCGAATATGCCCCTTTTTATTAAGTCTGGTAATCTAAGAATTAGGGAACAGACACCCTAATTGACGCGAATCCTAAAGATAGATCTATTGGGCCTAACAAACCCCATCCAAAGTACCGGATGCTTTAGTACTTCGAAATTTATATCATATCCGAAGGGTGTCCCGGAATGATGGGGATATTCTTATATATGCATCTTGTTATTGTCGGTTACCAGGTGTTCACCATATGAATGATTTTTATCTCTATGTATGGGATGTGTATTGAAATATGAAATCTTGTGGTCTATTGTTACGATTTGATATATATAGGTTAAACCTATAACTCACCAACATTTTTGTTGACGTTTTAAGCATGTTTATTCTCAGGTGATTATTAAGAGCTTCCGCTGTCGCATACTTAAATAAGGACAAGATTTGGAGTCCATGCTTGTATGATATTGTGTAAAAACTGCATTCAAGAAACTTATTTTGTTGTAACATATTTGTATTGTAAACCATTATGTAATGGTCGTGTGTAAACAGGATATTTTAGATTATCATTATTTGATAATCTACGTAAAGCTTTTTAAACCTTTATTGATGAAATAAAGGTTATGGTTTGTTTAAAAATGAATGCAGTCTTTGAAAAACGTCTCATATAGAGGTCAAAACCTCGCAACGAAATCAATTAATATGGAACGTTTTTAATCAATAAGAACGGGACATTTCACAAATACTTAGACCCAAAAAGAAAAGATAGAGAATGAGAGAGGGAGGTAGGAAAATGTAGTGGCTTTCCGGTGATCCTTGATGGTGAAGATTTCTATCTATAAGCTTATGTATATATAGCGATGGTGGGTTAAGCAGGGGTGGAGGTACATGTTAGATTGTGGGGGCCTGTGACCCCATTCACTACCCCACAAACATAGAAGCCTATAACCTTTTTAATTTAAAGTTGTAGGTTTTTAGTTATGTGACCCCATGAAATTTAGACTTAGTGACCCATGCTTACGTTTCTTAAGCCCAACAGCGACACAATTGATTTCTGAAGCCCAAATGTGTGAAGTGTGATTTCTTTTATTTACTGGCGATGATTATTATTAGAAGCCTTATTTATTTAACTTCTATAAATTATACCCAAATTAAATTAACTAGGAAGTGGCCGTTGGCCCACTTCGTTGGGCCAGAAAATTTGAACATACTAAACGAAGTTTGTAGGGAAAAAAAAAATTACTGTAGCGGTACTGTAGCAAACGAAGTTTGCAAAAAAGGTACTATAGCGGGTACTGTAGCGGTACTGTTCATTCGTGCCGGCTGTTATATATATTGTAAATATATTGAAAATCGCATGCATACTTCAGCGGCCGTTATTTTTTTATTAATAAATTTGTATACTCCAAATTTTATATTGGAGAATTACTCAAGTTTCTAATCTTTCATATTTACCAGAGATAATTGTTAACAAATTTTTTATTTTATCATCTATGCTATCTGATTAATCAGCACTTTCTTAACTTTTAGGTTTTATGTTTATTAAAATTCAGATTATATCATGTTTAATTTATTCTACGTATTTGTACATTCTATCTCATGTTCTAGACTTATGCACCAACACTAAAATTGAGTAAATGTACATTATAGTCTTACAATTTTAGTATTGGATTTTATTAACGGAAGTCCCAGAAGTTAACTTATATTGACGGTCACTAAAATGTACAACAGTCTGAGGTGACTTAATGACAACCCTTAGGGCTATCGTTAGAAAAAAATCCGTAAAGATTTTGTAACCCCAATCACTTTCAATCCTGGCTCCGCCCCTGGGGTTAAGGTAGTCTTTGATAGAGGTGGTGGTTGAACCATGGTAGTTCGTGGTGTTTGATGATGGTGATGACGGTTCTCCGGTGGTGGTAGGGTGGTGAGCCGTTGGAAGTGATGAAGGTGTGGTTGGAGGTCAATCAAAGGGGTGACGAGGGTAAGGTGTGTGGTATTCTTTTTGGGTTCAATGATACATATATATATATATATATATATATATATATATATATATATATATATATATATATATATATATATATATATATATATATATATATATATATATATATATAGAGCATGCATCTCTATATGTGTATATGGTTAAGATAGATAGATGAGTCAGATGACAAAAAAAGTAAAACAGTAAAGCACACTAACACAATTAATAATTTTGTGACTTTAAACAATAATTCACGGATAGAGGTGGTTCAGAAAATTGAGAAAAGGAATATATAATATAAATATATAAACGTGTAGCCGTCGTCTACTATTCCTTTTACGGACTGAATTTCGTGCTCCAATGTTAATTAGTTGTGAATAAAAGGGAAAAAAATTCCAAATTTTTATATTAATTTTCTTTATTTAATTTAAATCATTAAATGTGAACGTCGTGATTTAAAAGGTTCGTCTAATATTAGAGCTCAATCTCAATTAAAAGTACAGAGTATTAAACTCAACTTAAAATATCTAAATATATTTTTAGCAAGTCTAAAATTTATATCATCTAATTTACAGAACATCGTTTATTATTAAATTTTCATAAATTTCGAATTTTAACTTGTTAACTATCAATCGAATGAAAAACAAATGTTATATTCTTTTACTAAATAAATTTCAAATCATTTACATTCGAATTACATTATATTTATTATGTTTTAATAACAATTTAATTATTTCGTAGATTATAATTAGTTCAAATTATCAATTCATATAATACTTTATTTACTATTTCTAATTATTATATATATATATATATATATATATATATATATACACACACACACACACACACACATATATATATACCCACATATTTATTTACAATTAATTGTTCGTGAATCGTCGAGAACAGTCGAAGGTCAATTGAATATATGAAACAGTTCAAAATTTTTGAGACTCAACCTAACAGACTTTTCTTATCGTGTCAAAAATACAATATCGTATCAAGAGTTTGGTTCAAAATTAGTCGAAATTTTCCTGGTTGTCACACCTCCTAGCGTGTATGTGTGACAAATGAGAGAATTCGATGTCAAAATTGTAGTTAAAAAAAAAAAAGCTTTGAACTTGAATGTCAGTTATGATCTTTGTTGGAGACCTTATGATTTCTTAGTTTTCAAATGGTGTAGCCGCATATCCACTTTGTTGCTTGCCATATGATTTTCCCATTTGATGTATTAGCGAAGGCTCGGTTTTCAGAGAATGCCTCGTCCAATGCACGAGCATCGAACATTTACTGATTAATTTGAAGACGGCTCCTAAGCAAAAGCAAAATTAAAAAAACTCCTAAGGCTCGAAAGGTTCACGAGGAGTAGTTTGAGAAATCTTAATGTTGACAAGATGTAAATACTCAGTTTCTTTGCTTTTAGTTGGTCCCAAGGGCGGAGTTCTTTGTACGCAAAGGAGGGCCTTGGCCTCTCTTGAATTTTTGGTTTTTACTATAAATTATAAAAGACACTTTCGGTGGATAAGGCGTCTTATAATGATAGTGCCATGTATATGTTAAAACTACGAATGAAAGCGGTTTTAGGTGGTGCATATTTTCATGCACGTTGTGTTCCTCATATTATAAACTTTGACGTTCAAGTTTGTTTAGCTTTTTGTGGTCCGTTAAAATATAAATTTAGAAGATTATTAATAACGATATATCGTATGAGTAACGAACGATATCATAACTATAAAGCTTTCTTAAAAATTGTAAAGGCACTTTGTTAGGTCCTTATTTTGATAATAATACTAGATGAAATTCTATTTGTATTATATTCGAAAGTATTTTACGACAAAAATATACGTTAATCAGTTTTAATAATAGAGTACTTGGAAATGGATATTCCGAACCGGTTGAAGACCACGAATGGAATGACTTGGAATCATTAACAAGTTTTTTACGAGTTTAAAGAGGCATCGACAAAATTATCGTGTGTTTTTTTTTTACCCAACTAGCTTACAAGATTTACAACAAATATTATATACGAAAAAAATACGCCATTGGTACCTGTAGTTTTTATACAATTTCATGACAAAACTTTAACTTTGTTTTTTGCGTCGTTGGTACCTACATTTTGCTTTAGTTACGTGGTTGGTACCCCATGGTAACGTCCGTCATAAGTTAAACGTTAACTCCTCACATGTGCCACGCTTGTAGGGGTAATTTTGTCCCTTTATTAATTTTATTCCATATAAAAAGGAACTTAATTACACCAATCGACGAGTATCAGTTCCCATTTCACTAACCCTAATTCACTATAAACCCTAATCGGTTCCCAATTACTTCTATCGTTTTTATTTCAATTTTGAAGCTCATAATGGTTGTTTGAGGTGTGAAAGAGCTGCTGTAATTTGATGTTCATGGACAGATCGCAAACTTGGTAGACGGTACTATGTTTGCCCTTTTCTTTCTCGAAAATTTCTAATCGATTGGTATTAATATAATGCTATTGTGTTTTCAGTGGTCGAATTGTCCCTTTGTTGCTTGGTTTGATCTACTGATGTGTGCTCGTTCGGTTACTGTTATACGAGAATTGTTGATGTCAAAGAATAAGCTTGAAGTAGAGGTGAAAATCCTTAAATGTCGAGATATGAAGATGAAGCTGCTAGTATTAATCATTTTAATTGTTTTTGTTATGTATGTTTTTTCAGTTGCGTAGGTAGTTGATTACAATTGTTCAGTTTGTAATTTTTTTGATGTATCTGTTATTTATGTTCTTTGTCTAATGTAAGATACAACTAGTCCGGATCCGGTCAGCGCGATGCGGCGGGTGCTTTCGGCCTGCGTATTCACATTTAACGTAACTTTCTGTATTTACAGAAGGGAAAACGGCTCATGTGTTAAGTGTCGTAATAGATGTCGCTGTCTTTAGCGTTTTTTTAAAAAGTGTCCGTTTCGAACGTAGTTAGTTTCGTTTCGTTCATAAAATTATTTCGAGTCTGACGGTGTTGTCGAAAAAATTTAACTCGCGGCGAGCAGGAAGATACGGGCTGTCATTGTGTTTAGCGTTTTTTAAAAAGTGCCCGTTTCGAAATTAGTTAGTTTCGTTTTGTTCATAAAATTATTTCGAGTCTGACGGTGCTGTCGAAAATTTTTAACTCGTGGCGATCAGGAAGATACGGGCTGTCGTTATGTTTAGGGTTTTTTTAAAAAGTGTCCGTTTCGAACGTAGTTAGTTTCGTTTTGTTCATAAAAAAATTTCGAGTTTAACGGTGTGGTCGGTGGAATTTAACTCGCGTTGAGCAGGAAGATACGGGCAGTCGAAGCGTTTCGGTGGAGTTTTTATTTTAAGTAAGAGAATTTATGTTTTACCCCCTGGAGTTTGATATAGTTTTTGTAAGTTGGCTATAGTTGAGGGGCTGTTTTGCGTTTTTTGGGCTTGGGTTTGGTTGGATGTCGTTTGATAAGGTGGGGGTGGCCAAAACGACCACAAACCCCACCTCCTTGAGTTTGATATAGTTTTTGTAAGTTGGCTATAGTTGAGGGGCTGTTTTGCGTTTTTTGGGCTTGGGTTTGGTTGGATGTCGTTTGATAAGGTGGGGGTGGCCAAAACGACCACAAACCCCACCTCCTTTAGGATGTAGATAATGGTTCTAATGAATTGTCTTTCACCTCTAATCTAGGTTCTTTGTTTTTGTTCTAATCTCTTTTGTTCAGTGTTCGAATTACATATATAGTAAACTGTTTTTGTCAAATGAACTGTATTTGTCATATGAACTGTATGCATTTCGAATCAGATATAGTAAATTGAATTTCTCAAATGTGAACTGTATTGAACATGATGGTGTCACTATATGTAGCCACTTGGAAATGATGGTGTCAAATGAACTGTATCCTCAATGTATGTAGCCACTTGGTACCACTTGTATTTGTCCAATGTAAACTGTGTGCAGGCAAAAGTAAGCAAACACAAACAAAGTATTTGGTGTCAGTGTTATATGCTTATGGCCAAGGTTGCAAAATTCGCTATTCAGAGATTAATCGGTCGGGACTTTGAAAAGATTAATCGGCAATTCGGAGATTAATCGGAGATTAATCGGATTGTACTGTATACTTTTAAATATTAAATTTTAAAAATTATATGTGTAAATATAGAAAAAAAATCATAAATATAAAAATAAACTTTAACATAATTGTCTAAAATTGTTCATTTTGCTCCAAAATTATAAATTTTTAGTTTAAATTCATGTAAAATTTTAACCTTTTTTACTTTGACCGAATTTTGGTTACCAAATTTGGTTTTGACCCATCAATTGACGTTGGCCGTTTAATTAAACGGATTTTTGAAAATCGGAACGGATTGCTCTTAAAAATGATTCATCGGAGGTTAATCGGCAAGTAATCGAATTTTTTACTGTAACACCCTCAAAATGGGCTTAGTAGTAAATGACCTTTTTATCCTTAGTTAATATTAATTTATTAATATTAGTGATTTTAATAATTATGTTTTCATAATTAGTGGTGTATGGGATAAAGTGCGCTTTGTGACAAGGGTCACAGAACATGTTTCGTTATATGAAATGGACCTCGTTAGGGCTACCTAATGAGGTACATTGTGTTTTAGATAACTGGTAAATACCCGTGTGAAATGAGGAGTGAGGTTTCATCACTATGAAGAAACCCGAACTGAATATATACTCCTGTACGTTCCTTCCTTTACCATTTTTAGAAATATCAAACCCTAATCACACTTTAGCTTCTTAAATTCATAAAATTAAAAAGTGCAAATCAATCCTAGTGATATTGTGTAACTGATTCTCTGTGATTCAAGTAATCAAACAAGGTAAATATCTCTGAATTTGATGAATTTAAAAGTGGATTTTGGGTTAAAATGGGTTTTTGATGAATATGAGCTTCAATCTTCATGTTTTGTGTTTGTAAATGTTAATTGTTGTTAGAAATAGTTGCTATATAGTTTATATGATGTATTTGAAGTGGTTTTGGTGTTAGAACTTGCAAAAATCGAGTTTTTGGGTCAAAAACGCGAAAAACAGCGTGCTGGAGCTGTTCTTCAGCTCCCACACGAGTGACAGGTCACCCGCACGAGTGACCACAATTTTGAGGGTCAACCACACGTGTGAGGACTCACTCGCACGAGTGAGGCCTCAGTCACGCGTGTGATCACCGGTCAGATTTGTGGAAACTTGTTTTGGTCATAACTTTCAAACCGTAACTCCGTTTTCGACGAATAAACTATCGTTGGAATCATCTTGAAGTTTAATTTTTAATGGTAAGATTTTAAAATAATAATTCGAAGTTTATTTTGGGTCAAAGTTATTCGAAAGCGTGTATGCTCCATTTTACGCTCATACGGGAGTTGTTATTGATAGGGATTTTGGGTAAACTTGCCCATAATGGATCATAAACTTATTTGAGTAACTTAATAGCATGATTTGATGGTATGATATCGATTATTTGTTGAATGCTACTACTGTTCTTCATCACTAGCACGAGTGAGCATTCACTCGTACGGTTGAGGTAGTCAACCGTGTGGTGAACCGTGCGAGTGAGTGGTCATGAGCAACTTATGTTTTGATTGTGATGATACGTACGGATGATACGTGACTCATACGAGTCACTAGTCACTCGTGTGGTATACCGTACGGATCATGTGATTCATTGTAGGATGTTTGGTCATAGACCAAACGTACGAGTGAGTTGTCAACCGCACGGTTGAGTGTTCTCAAACATGCGTGCGGTGGTGTTACTCGTACGGTTGACGGACCACTTGTAAAGTGATTAAGTGTTGGTTTTGGTGTTGTTTTCTTATTGTAGGGTTGTTATCAAGATATGATTACTGACTCGGATTGTATCATTCTCAGGTGATAAAGGAACGGAGAAGACTCAGTAACATTAGACCACTGAGTTCTTGCTGGTAATTGGTGAGTGGGACTGTCCTTATGGATATTGGTATTTAGTAACAAGTGTAGTTACTACCCGCTGTTTGGTTAATATAGATTATGATAATCTATGTATGCATGTTAATTATTATTGTAATGATAAGTAGTAGGTTATACTTCTGTTATCAGGTTTTCGCTTAGATTGAAATAGTAGAATGCCTGATTAGATTGCCTTGTGGTTATTAGTGATGTTACCTACGGTGAGATTGTAGGTGGGTTATGTGCATATTAGGGAACTGGCTGTGTATAGAAGGGTCAGTACCGTCCGTGTATAGAAGGGACGGAAGAGGTCAACCGTGTATAGAAGGGTTGGGCTCGGGGGTTATTGTACGGGCAGTATACTGCAATTGACGTATGTAAACGTCAGGAGAGGTATACTGTGGGACAATAACTGGAGCTATCGGTACGGCTCTAGCTTGATCAGCTAGTAGTTGTAGACCTGACAAGGTCAACGATCCTCTTGGGGTTTTATAGCCGTTAGTGCTATATATAGCCGTTAGTGCTATGAGAGTGAATAGTTGTGTAAAGCTGATAATGCTAAAAATGAACACACATTTCATAGCATTATCCTTCAAGAAAGACAAGCTTTTAGTTGCAATTGTTCTATTTACAAGTGATATTCGTTTAAATAATAAAAGGTGAAAACAAAAGACAGATTCGACGTTTTGAAGATGCAAATGACCAAAACGCTAAAAAGTACAAAGTACAATCCAAGTGGTTCAAATTATTGGTGAGAAACGTCTAAGAATTACAAGAGTACAAGCCGCAAAACGCAAAGTACAAGATATTAAATCGTACGAAAGAACGTTCAAAAATCCGGAACCGGGACATAAACCGAGAAGAAACGCGCGACGGAACGGACCCAAAATTACAAGTCAACTATGCATGTGAATATAATATAATATATAAATAATTCTATAAATTATATATATATATATTATATTTATATTATTAAATAAAAACGTCGGCAAGCTAAAAAACAAGATGAAGTGAGCTGTCCTAGGCCTCCATGCGATCGCATGGCCAGAAGGCACATATCCCATGCGATCGCATGGCCCCAAATCATTGGTCAGGTGCTATTAATTGCAAGTTTGGGCGTCGAGTTATTTACACCTTCATTCACTGATCTCTCTCATTCTCTCAATATATATTTATATTTGTATTTTATAATTATAATTTTAATATTAAGTTAATAATAATAATGTTATAGTGGCGAATGTTTTAAGTTTGTAAGTCGAAATTCTGTCCGTGTAACACTACGCGATTAATACTCATTGTAAGTTATGTTCAACCTTTTTAAATTAATGTCTCATAGCTAAATTATTATTATGTTTATTTAAGCTGAAGTAATCGTGATGTTGGACTAAATATTAAAGACGGGGTTATTGGGCTTTGGACCATAATTGGGGTTTGGAAAAAAGACCGACACTTGTGGAAATTAGACTATGGGCTATTAATGGGCTTTATATTTGTTTAACTGAATGATAGTTCGTTAATTTAATATAGAGATTTACAATTTGATGTATTTATAAATAACCACATACACTCGATCGGACACGATGAGCGGGATATTTATAAATACTAATAATCGTTCATTTAACTGGACACGGGAATGGATTAATAATCAATGGACTCATTAAAACAGGGGTGGATTACATACAAGGACACTTGGTGTAATTGTTAATAAAGTATTAAAACCTTGGATTTCACACAGTCGATAACCTGGTGTAATCATTAACAATGTATTAAAATCTTATTACAGTTTAAGTCCCCAATTAGTTAGAATATTTGACTTCGGGTATAAGGGTAATTTGACGAGGACACTCGCACTTTATATTTATGACCAATGGACTATTATGGACAAAAACCAGATGGACGTATCGAATAATCCAGGACAAAGGAAAATTAACCCTTGGTAATAAACTAAAATCAACACGTCAAACATCATGATTACAGAAGTTTAAATAAGCATAATTCCTTTATTTTATATCTCATCGCACTTTTATTTATCGTCATTTTAATTATCGCACTTTTAATTATCTCACTTTTATTTATCTTCATTTACTTTACGCTTTAAATTAAGTTGTATTTATATTTAATATTTTATATTAGGTTTTAATTGTGACTTAAGACATAAAATCGACAAGCCGGTCACTAAACGGTAAAAACCCCCTTTATAATAATACTACTACTACTACTTATATATATATATATATATATATATATATATATATATATATATATATATATATATATATATATATATATATATATACAAATATAGTTTAAAATATATATAGCGTTAAACTCAGCTAGCTCCCTGTGGAACGAACCGGACTTACTAAAAACTACTCTACTCTACGATTAGGTACACTGCCTATAAGTGTTGTAGCAAGGTTTAGGTATATCCATTCTATAAATAAATAAATAACTTGTGTAAATTGTATCGTATTTAATAGTATTTCGTAGTAAAATTAATAGTATTACGTACCCCTTCGCTTTAACATCAAGTATTTTTGGCGCCGATGCTGGGGAACTCAACAACGCCGAAAGCGAAACGTTATAATTTTTTTTTTTTTTAGTTTTTAAGCTATTTTTGTAAAAATATATTTACATAAGTTTTAAATATTAAAAACAAAAATATAAATATAAAAACAAGAAAAAAATATATATCTATATTTTTAAAGTTTAGTTAAAAAAAATATAGTTTATATTATTATTGTTAAAAGTTATAAAAACTAATAGGTAATTTTTTTTTAATTTATAATTTTTATTTAAATTATTTCTATAAATTAAAAAAAATTAATTAGAAAAGTATTCGGGCCACCAACTGTAGCAGCCCAACTATCTGGCCTGGTTTCTGGATCCATGCGACCGCATGGAAAATTAACTCACAACTCATGCGATCGTATGAGTTGATGTGACTGGTCTGAAACCTTAACTGGTACGATTAGGGTTACGGTTTATTATTATTATTATTATTATTATTATTATTATTATTATTATTATTATTATTATTATTATTATTATTATTATTATTATTATTATTATTATTATTAATTAATTAGTTATTTAGGGTTTTGTTAAATAATAGTTTAATTTAGTTTAAGTTTAGTTTTAATTAATAATTTTAAATTTTAATTAGTTTTATTAATATATAAATTAATACTTTTATAAAATAATAATATAAAAATAATATTTTTATAAAAATAAGTAATTTTTTCATTTTTGTATCTTTTTATTATTTAGTACGTAATTTGTAATTTATCGTTCGTAACTAGTTTTAAACTTAGTTTTTACCGTAGTTACTTTATATTTCTAGATTTTAAGGTTTTGCCGTAAAATCCCTTAAGTGCTTTTTCTTTAGAATAAGATTTAGATGCTTTAGAATTTTACGATGTCACTTATCGCTTTAATATTTAATAGATTTTAGTGTCTATTTAAGTTATTGCCGTTTTGGATATAGAATTCCTTTAAGCTTTAATACCTTTAGACGCAAGATTTAGTTTGTTTTTCGACGCTTATTTTTCGACCTTTTATTTTTCGACGCACTCTTCTTCTTTCTCATTTCTACGCTCTAGTTTTTAGGACATAGAATTTTCTATATCTTCTTCAAAATTTCAAAAAAAAAAAAAAATTATTTTAAGCGGTTAAATTGATAGACATTCAAAATTTTCTGATTCATAGTAATTGTTGGATTTGTTAGTGGCGAGTTGTGGGCTTCCGATTTAAAAAGTTCTGGCTACCTGCTGCATCTATTGGCTATTCGAAACGTGAGCAAAATCAGGAAAGTCTATTAATTTGATAACTTAAATAATTTTTTTTATTTTTATAACTAATAGGATATTCAGTGAATGCACCGAGCAAAACGTTCACCACCTGTAACTCGATCAAGACATCTAGCCAATATTGTCGCCGTTGATTTTTCTTTAGAATCATCATCTAATTGACCAAGTACTCCAATTCAAATTTCCGATAATCCATTTTTTGAACCCGACCTCACAATTGAGAACCCGGAGGATATTCAAGGACAATTCAGAGATCCTGAACCACTAATCATTCCTCCTGAACCACAAATTACTCATCCAGAGATTGTCGAGGAAGAAACCATTAAATCAGAATCCCTTAGTGATTCAGATTCAACAAATTCAATTATGGAAAATCAGGAACCTCTAAGTATGGAAGATCGAATGAGAGCTACACGCACTGTCCAAGGTCATGCCATTACTCAACCAGACATTAATGCGCCAGATTATGAAATCAAAGGAAAAATCCTACACATGGTAACTAATCAATGCCAATTTAGTGGTACGCCGAAGGAAGATCCAAACGAACATCTTCGTACCTTTAATAGGATCTGTACTCTATTCAAAATCAGAGAAGTTGAGGATGAACAGATCTATCTCATGTTATTTCCCTGGACTTTAAAGAGAGAAGCCAAAGATTGGTTAGAATCGTTACCCGAAGGGGCGATTGACACATGGGATGTCTTAGTTGAGAAATTTCTTAAAAGATTCTTTCCGGCATCTAAAGCCGTGAGACTTCAAGGAGAAATTGTTACGTTCACACAAAAGTCAAATGAAACTTTATATGAGGCGTGGACAAGATTTGGAAAGTTGTTGAGAGGATGTCCTCAACACGGTTTAGGCACTTATCAAATAATACAAATATTCTACCAAGGATGCGACATTACTACACGAAAAGACATCGACATAGCAGCTGGTGGTTCCATTATGAAGAAAACCGCAACTGAAGCTTACAAAATTATTGATAACACAACCTCCCACTCACATGAGTTTCATCAAGAAAAAGACATAGTTAGATCATCTAAAGCGGCTAGAGCCGATTCTAGCCATGAATATGATTCCATTTCCGCAAAGTTAGACGCTTTCGAGAGACGAATGGAAAAGATGACTAAAGATATTCACGCAATACGCATTAGTTGTGAATAGTGTGGAGGACCACATTTGACAAAAGATTGTCTGAGTATTGAACAAACAATGGAACAAAGAGAGAATGTTTCATACATGAACCAAAGGCCTGGAAATAATTATCAGAATAATTATCAACCGCCAAGACCGAACTATAATCAAAATCAGAATTATTACTGAAATGTTCCATACAACAACCAACAAGGTCCTAGCAATCAACAAGTATCTAACAATACTTACAACCAGCAAAGACCTATTTTTCCAAATAAACCACCACAAACCGATGATAAAAAGCCAAATTTAGAAGATATGATGTCGAAGCTAGTTGAATCTCAAACGCAGTTTTTCACATCTCAGAAACAAACTAATGAACAAAATGCTCAAGCATTTAGAAATCAACAAGCTTCTATTCAAAATTTGGAACAAGAAGTGAGCAACCTAGCAAGGTTGATAGGTGAAAGAAAACCAGGGAGTCTACCTAGCGATACAAATGCAAACCCCCGGAATGAAACAGCTAAAGCCATTACCAAAAGAAGTGGTATTACACTTAAACCACCTGAAATATCTGTAATTTCTGATGACTCTATTCCTACTCCACAAGCACCACAGCCTGAGCAAGAGAAGGAAACAGAACTGGTAGTTGAAAAGGTTAATGAAGATAACACAGTTAAGGCTAAGCCCTATGTTAAACCATACCAACCACCACTTCCTTACCCGAGTAAAATGAGAAAAGAAAAACTTGAAGCCGAGCAATCCAAATTCTTAGATATGTTTAAACAAATAAATGTCAATCTTCCTTTCATTGATGTGATTTCAGGAATGCTAAGATATGCTAAATTCATGAAAGATCTAATCACAAATAGAAAGAAAATGGAAGAACTCTCGGCTGTTACAATGAATGCTAATTGTTCTGCAGTGATGTTGAATAAGCTACCAGAAAAATTATCAGATCCAGAAAGTTTCACAATTCCATGTTTTCTGGGTAGTCTTAATTCAATAGAAGCATTGGCAAACTTAGGTGCTAGTATAAATTTAATGTCATATTCATTATACGCTAAACTAGACCTTGAAGAATTGAAACCAACACGAATAAGCATACAACTAGCCGATCGATCAGTAAAATATCCTAGAGGGATAATGGAGAACATGCTAGTTAAAGTTGGTACTTTAGTATTTTCAGTAGACTTTGTTATTATGGACATGGAAGAAGATTCTCGAGTTCCTCTTATATTAGGAAGACCATTCTTAAACACGGCTAAAGCAATAATAGACGTGTTTGGTAAGAAACTGACCCTAAGTATAGAGGACGAGAGTGTTACCTTTTCTGTGGATAGGGCCATGCAACAACTGCAATCTGCAGATGATACATGTTATTATATTCAAACTATAGATTCATATGCATAATTGTTACAAGAATTTCCAGAATTACAAGGAATAGGAGAATGTTCTTTAGGAGAAGGAACTGAACCAATTGATGAAGTTGAAATGTTAGCCGCACTTATGGCTAATGAATACGAACCAACAATAGAAGAACTTCAAATGTTAAAAGAGGAAGACAGATATCGATACAAATCATCGATAGAAGAACCACCAATATTAGAGTTAAAGCCACTTCCAAACCATTTGGAATATGCTTATTTACATGGTGAATCTGAATTACCTGTAATAATATCGTCTTCTCTTACTGAAAATGAAAAATCTCAACTCATTTCTGTGCTAAAAGCTCATAAAGCAGCTACTTCATGGAATATTCATGACATTAAAGGCATAAGTCCTTCATATTGCACACATAAAATCCTTATGGAAGAAGGTCATAAAACATATGTGCAACGCCAACGAAGACTAAATCCAAATATGCAAGATGTTATTAAGAAAGAAATTATTAAACTGCTCGATGCAGGTTTAATTTATCCAATCTCTGATAGTCCATTGGTAAGCCCAGTTCAATGTGTACCTAAGAGGGTGGCATGATTGTCATCACAAATGAAAAAGATGAGCTTATTCCTACTAGGACTGTAACAGGATGGCGTGTCTGTATTGATTATAGAAAATTAAATGACGTCACCAGAAAAGATCACTTTCCCTTACCTTTCATTGATCAAATGTTGGAAAGATTAGCCAGAAATAGTTACTATTGTTTTCTTGATAGTTTCTCCGGATACTTTCAAATTCCAATCGCACCCGAGGACCAAGAGAAAATCACCTTCACGTGCCCTTATGGTACTTTTGCTTACAAACGCATGCCATTTGGACTTTGCAACGCCCGTGCAACCTTTCAAAGGTGCATGATGGCGATTTTTCACGACATGATAGAAGAATGCATGGAAGTTTTCATGGATGACTTTTCAGTCTTCGGTGATACTTTTGAAATATGTCTAGTTAATCTTGAACGAATGCTTATTAGATGTGAGAAATCAAATCTAGTACTTAATTGGGAGAAATTCCATTTCATGGTTAGAGAAGGCATCGTTCTTGGTCATAAAATTTCAAAGAAAGGAATTGAAGTGGATAGAGCTAAAGTAGATGTAATTGCTAAACTTCCACATCCCACCAATGTTAGAGGAGTTAGGAGTTTTCTAGGGCATGCCGGTTTTTACCGACGTTTCATAAAAGACTTTTCTAGAATTGCCACTCCTATGAATAAACTCCTAGAAAAGGATGCTCCATTCATCTTTTCAGATGAATGCATCAAATCTTTTAATATTCTTAAAGAAAAAATTACTAATGCGCCGATCATGATAACTCCAAATTGGAATCTACCATTTGAACTCATGTGCGATGCAAGTGATTTTGCAATGGAAGCCGTTTTAGGTCAAAGGATTGAAAAACGATTTCAACCTATTTATTACGCTAGTAAGACGTTACAAGGAGCACAAACGAATTACACAACTACTGAAAAAGAACTCCTTGCTATTGTCTTTGCTTTTGACAAATTTCGTTCATATCTCGTTCTAGCAAAAACGGTGGTCTATACCGACCATTTTGCTCTTAGATACCTATTTTCGAAACAAGATGCCAAACCACGATTAATCCGTTGGATCTTACTCTTACAAGAGTTCGATATTGAGATCCGAGACAAAAAGGGAGCAGAAAATCTAGCAGCTGATCATCTTTCTCGTCTTGAAAAACCCGAATTGGAAGTTCTAAATGAATCAGCCATACAAGACAACTTTTCTGATGAATATCTATTGAAGATTGATTATAATGAAATTTCATGGTTTGCAGACTATGCAAACTACTTAGTATGTGGATTCCTTGAAAAATGGTTGTCGTACCAAAAATGAAAGAAATTCTTTAGTGATATAAAACACTATTTTTGAGAAGATCCACATTTGTTTAAAAGTTGTCCCGATGGAATAATATGCCGATGTGTATTCGGGGATGAAGCTAGTCAAATCTTAAACCATTGTCACACAGGACCAACAGGAGGGCATTATGGGCCTCAACTCACAGCAAGAAAACTCTACGATGCTGGATTCTATTGGCCTACAATTTTCAAAGACGCACACCTTCTTTGTAAATCCTGTGATGCATGTAAAAGGGCCGGAAAAATAAGTCAACGTAATGAAATGCCACAAAATGTCATTCAAGTATGTGAAGTATTTGACGTTTGGGGTATTGACTTTATGGGTCCATTTCCAAAATCTCATAATAATCTCTACATTCTCGTTGCAATTTATTATGTATCTAAATGGGCGGAAGCACAAGCTCTCCCAACTAACGATGCATGAGTTGTAGTCAACTTCCTAAAACGTCTTTTTGCTAGGTTCGGAACACCGAAAGCTTTAATAAGTGATCGGGGTACTCATTTTTGTAATAATCAACTTGAGAAATTTCTTAAAAGATATGGAGTAACTCATAAAATCTCCACTGCTTATCATCCACAAACAAGTGGACAAGTTGAAAATACCAACTGAGCTTTAAAACGTATTCTAGAGAAAACCGTAGGATCGAATCCAAAGGAATGGTCCATGAAATTGGAGGATGCACTCTGGGCTTTTAGAACAGCCTATATAACTCCAATTGGCACCACACCTTTTAAACTCGTTTACGGAAAAACATGTCACCTTCCAGTAGAAATTGAGCACAAAGCATTTTGGGCTTTGAAGACATGTAATCTTGATTTACATAAAGCTGGACGTCTACGGTTAAGTCAACTAAACGAATTAGAAGAATTAAGACATGAGGCATATGAAAATTCGTTAATCTATAAGGAAAGAACGAAGAAATGGCATGATAAAAGAATCAGAAGTTCAAAAGAATTCAAAGAAGGAGACCGAGTTCTTCTTTTCAATTCACGATTCAAGCTATTTCCTGGAAAATTGAAATCAAGATGGTCTGGGCCATTCATAGTCAAAAGAGTTTTCTCATACGGAACAATAGAGTTAATAAATTCAAATGGGACTGAATTTAAGGTTAATGGTCACAGAGTTAAACATTACATAGATAATCCAATGGAAGTTGAAGATGAAGTTAATCACAATTTTGACACCACAGCTAACTAAGTGTGGGAAGATTCGAATTTTTTAAGGGTAATATGAATTTCTGTTAGAGCTAGCTGTTATGTTTTCGTGTAGTTCTCGAGAATAGAATCCGATTGGTCTTTCCCTAGCAGACCCTATAGAACTAGTCTTCTCCCTCCATTCTGAATTTTTATTTCTTTTAGGTTTTACGAGATGAAGAATTCCTTTGATCTGAACCATGGTCTACTACTACACGCTATGATTACTAGACGTTATAATAACACTTTCCCGAGTGAACTGGTATCATTCATAAGAGGAAAAATGGACGAAGTCAGGAAAGAACTCAGGAAGAATTATCATAAGACACATTTTGGTAAAGGAAAATTAAAATCCACAACAAAAAGAAGAGCACGACACCTTGAAAGATGTCATAAATACGGAAAATGGTCACACGAAGGTAAATGTTTGAATAATCAAACACATTCCAATTCTGAATTCGTTACTTTATGCAGAGAAGGACCGTTCATATGTTTAGAAGAAAAGTTATTGCAAAATCGAGGTTACGCCTATGTAGCTATGGAAAACCAAATTGAACGACTCTCCTATGAGTCGGCTAAAGTAGGTCTCTGAGAATTCTTTCTCATAGGTAAGTATGTACAATTTTTATTTTATTTTTATTGCTTTTAACCTTTTGATAATAAATGCTGAATCGTTCGCTATAAAGTATTAAATTGATATTCAATAAAATTAGGTATGCGAAACCGAAATTATTGATATCATACAAAAATTTAATTCATCATTGCGAAATTTACCGTTTATCCATAAGGTATAAATATCTTTAATCAATCAATCAAAAATATTTCAGAAATTCGTCAGGAGTAAAACTAGGTAATATAGCCAAAATTACTTTACCCAAAAGAGGGACGTATATTTTTGTTAATATTTGATTGATTAAAGTGGGATAAAAAACCAAAAAGATTTTTATTTTTATTTTTACCTTGTTTTTAAAATTAATATATAACTATATTATTTTAAATGTAAGTTTGAAAAATTAATAATATTTATATAAAATTTTATGCATTTTAAATTTAAGTTTGGTGTGAATTTAAAAACAAAAATGTACTTTATTTTATTAAGTTAAAAATTGATTTCTAAAATTCGTCGTGAGTTGAAGACTAGGTTATGGAACCGAAATTGCTTTACCCGAGAGGACGAGAAATTTTGTTATCATTATTTTTAATTTTATTGATCTAAAGTATGCCAAAAAAAAAATCAGGGAACCCATGCGATCGCATGGGATTTACCCTATACCACCATGCGATCGCATGGGCTGGGAAATCTGGCCAGGAACAAAAGGCCACGAGCAGCTGCTCTCTGTCCACTTTCACACACACAAATACACGAACACACCCACAAAACACTCTCAAATTTCATCATTTTTCAACCAAAATCAACCAAATTTCGTGCTATAATCAGTTCCAATCATGCCTTTCTTCAGATGGGGAAGCAAAAAGGTAGAAATTTCACCCCTAAACTCCTAAATTTCCTGATTTTAGTGATAATTACAACTCTTTTACCTAATTTAATTTTGATGATTTCTAGCTTAATTAGAGTTAAATTGTTAGTATATTATACTTGTATAACCTAGATTGATGCTATTTGTCACGATTTGAAGCCTTAAACTTCAAATTTTTTAGAAATCTAGGGTTTGTGTTCTTGAGCAATTTGAGGCTTTTTGATATAAACAGGTTATGGCCGATTATTGTTATAAATTATTGCTAAATTAAGTAGTGTAACATGTTTATGTTGCTAAATGATCCAAACTTTAATCCTAAACATAATTTTTGAACATCAAAGTGGACTTTTTAAGTCTAAAATTCATGAACTTGATTAAATTGATGTAATTGCCATTTGAAACTTATTTAATTGCTAGTAATGGTTATTATAACATGTTATTTGAGTTGAATGCTTATGAACTTTGCATACCTTTTCATATATGCTTATTTGAAAAATTGTAGAATTGATAAAAATATGAAAATGAGTATAAGTTTAATATGGATTAAACATGTTATTGTAATTGTTTTAATTTATTATTTTGCTAACACTAATGCATATTTGGATGCAAAAATTTTGTGTTTAATGTGTTTTGCAGAGAAATACAGATATGGACGGTGCATCATCGTCTAGACAACATGAACAAGAACCCGATCAAAAACCACAACCGGAACCACAACCTGAACAACAACAACATTATGATCAACACATGCTATATTATGAGCCGGAACTACTGTTTTACACTCATTATCGTCAATTTCAGCCTCACCTGAGGATTATACACCCACTTATCGATGACCAACAGTTACATCCAAACCTAAGATTCGATCGTTGTTGGACTGAATACCCGAAATTTCAAAAGAACATGCACATTCTTTACCACAAAAATATTGAAATGCCTCGGGTAATCGATTAGGAGTCTTTGGAAGCGGTTAACCTAGCCGAACCGGTTAGGGATTTACTAGTTCAGAGGTATGGTAACTCTGCATTTAATGATTGGATCCGCTTATTTACTACACGTAGAACTATATATAGAGAATGGTGTGTTGAATTGCTTAGCACTATAGAGTTAAATAATGAAGTTACTATGATAGGAGATAAAAGTTTTATTAAATTTCTTTTAGGAGGTACAACGTACATAATGTCCATGTTGGACATGGCTAGAGCTTTATTAATCTACACCCCCGCTGAGATTATTACACCTAATTGTAATAGTTTAATTACTGAAGGTGAAAGAGTAGATAGGAATTTTGACGCTAACGCCATATGGAGGCGTATGTCAAGATTTAGGGAATTTACGCGGGGTGGAAGACACTCCTACTTAGATATTGATAGAGCAGAGCTCTAGGTAATACATAGATTCTTAGCAAACTCAATTACACAAAGGTGTAGAAACAAGGAAAAAATGACCCTAAACGATTTATTTTACCTTAAGTGTATTCGAGACCCGAGGAGCTTTGTTAACATTCCTTATTGCGTAGGCCACTATTTATCTAAAGTTGTTGAGGGTATGCAAGCAGGAAGTATTATAGGGGGAGAAATTTTTGTTACTCTCATTGGAGAATACTTAAGTGTAGATAAAGAGCATGGGGGTCCGATGGTAGAAATTGAGGAACAAGCCGAGAGCATAGGCTTGTAGGTTTATCAAGGTGCAAAAGTACTAAAACGGAGGCATAATAGCCAATACCATATCAGGGCCCCCATCCACAGGTAGAGAGGGGTTCGGATGAGGAGATGGAGGAAGCAGATGACATTAGGGATGTCATTAGGGATAGTTATACTGATGTCTTCCAACATGTAGATGAGGTGGAAATGAATAACCAGGCTAGGCATCATCAGTATGAGCAGTGGAGAGCCGCGGATGAGTATGAGCACTCCAGGCGATGCCAACACGATAGCTGGTAAGTTCATCAGCACCAAATCATGAGCCAGCTATCATATCAGGTACCACATAACTACATCCTGACTCGGCCTGCTTTTTATCCACCACATCAGCCCGATATGCGACCACCCTTTGACCTGTACGACCCCAATCAAGCCTACCAGGACACCTATCACCAACCATGGAACCCGAGCGATGATATGAACTGGAACCCCTATCCAAATTAATAGTGTTCCATTGGTGATTTCTTATCTTTTATTATTTTTATCTATTTATGTTAAACATATAACATTTTGATACTTTTATGTAATGTTTAACATTTTTATTATTTTGTACTAATATTTCATTTTTGTAATTTGAAAGTAGGATATTAAGTCCCATTTTAAAATACCATGCATGTTTATATTTTTATTGTATGTATTTTATCTCATGTACACAACAGGGTAAAACAGCGCATTTTCAATGACTGACATTAAGTTCAGCAAAAACAACTAATTTTGACGATAAGATGCAAAATATATGTGAAATAACAACTGCAGGAATGAACAAATGATGTGCACCATTTATCATTCAAACAAACAACAATATGTTTGGAAACTTTGGTAAAATTTAATTATTTTTCTACGCTAATCACTCTCAATAATTTAAATTGTTACTGATTTCTTGCAAATGAGGGCATTGCAAGATCTTAAGTGTGGGAAGGGATTAAATTCTTTCGGTTTTTTTAAAATAAAAAAAAAATTTGACTTATACACTTGGTTTAATAGCCACCGTTAAACTTTACTAGTAACGCAGTAGTTGTATTAGAATCTAGTGCTCTCTGATAATAAAGAACAGCCCTAGTCTTATATACTGACTACCCACTTCTAGTAAAATTTTTAAAAAATTTTCAACTAAATGAACTCAAAATCATGTTTATACATATTTATGAACGATAAAACTAGGTGTTAACACTGAAATTATTGTTACCTCAGAAAGGACATAAATTGAGAAACAACCCAAAACGCTTGAATTCATTTAAAATGGAATAGAAGAGAATAAAAAGGCAAAGAAAGAAAAATAAAAGCCAAGTGTGGGAAAAATTTACCAAGTTATTTAAAACATATATCACATATTTTTGTACAAATAATTGAAGATACTTTTATTTTGGACGATATTAATCAGTTTTACCCAGTTAATTGTAATATAAATGGAATTTAAAAGGAAGTAAAGTCTTCCGAGAAAAAGACACGTGCTTCTTGATTTAGATCAGGAAGTTGTCGTACAGACCAGTTGTAGAGTCTACGAAAAACCTTGAAAAGTTTTCTCGAAAATCAGCTGGAAATCCACGGACCTCAGCATCAAACAGGGTCGCCAAGTGGTCAGACTTATCCTAACCATGAGAGGATCTGTCTCGTACAATGGGGGGGTACCATGCAAATTAGCTTATAAGACTAATGAATCAGATCCCCAGAAAGGATAATCTCCTTAAAGATCAAAATCAGCATTTAAGCCTGATATTACTCAATCCTTGAGATTGACCTTAAAGATTGAGAATTACAAACTCATGGAATTCGATGATATCTAAACCCGAGCTTGAACGAGAAAATATTTTGATCAAATTGCAAACCGATTTGTTTTCTGAAAATCTATTTTCAATGCGTTCATTACTATTGAACGTAAAATTCTAAGAATTCACTGGAATTCATTAGGTCACCTGAACCAAAACGGGTGTCAACCATAAGAACGGTGGTTGCATAGCATGGTCGAAGACAGGACCTTGTGCCAGACCGAGAAACTATATGGTGATCTTTACTATTGCTCCTACAAAGGATAGTAATTGCATCCGACACGTTGTGGACCATGAACATCTGCATGTCATTAGACATTGCCTTAACAGTTGCTTGTTCAACGCTTTCCTTTACAACCGGACGGTAGTTTACCGAAAGGTAATATACTGAACAAGTAAACTGGACGTGTTGCTTTCCTAATACAAGGTTAGCAAGTGGGTGACACAAAACCGCAAGTTTTGAGCTAAAATTTCCAAATCTGAAACCCACAAAACCCACAAGAATATTTTACAAACACCGGTGAAGGGTTATTCCGGAAAACTTATCTAGGGTAAAAGCTAGATTGAATTTTCAAAAGATCAAATGTTTTCATAAAGATCCAATTTCCTAAAGGATCTAAATTTTTATAGTCATGTGGGACTGTAAATCACATCGTTACTATCATTGTTCATACCGCCGTATCAAAATCACTGATGTACAAAGTGTGAAGAATAAAGAAGTGATTCTAGTAAAGTTTTATTCAAAGATCTATATTGCTTGAGGACAAGCAACGCTCAAGTGTGGGAATATTTGATAATGCTAAAAATGAACACACATTTCATAGCATTATCCTTCAAGAAAGACAAGCTTTTAGTCGCAATTGTTCTATTTACAAGTGATATTCGTTTAAATAATAAAAGGTGAAGACAAAAGACAGATTCGACGTTTTGAAGATGCAAATGACCAAAACGCTAAAAAGTACAAAGTACAATCCAAGTGGTTCAAATTATTGGTGATAAACGTCTAAGAATTACAAGAGTACAAGCCGCAAAACGCAAAGTACAAGATATTAAATCGTACGAAAGAACGTTCGAAAATCCGGAACCGGGACATAAACCGAGAAGAAACGCGCGACGCAACGGACCTAAAATTACAAGTCAACTATGCATTTGAATATAATATAATATATAAATAATTCTATAAATTATATATATATTATATTTATATTATTAAATAAAAACGTCGGCAAGCTAAAAAAACAACATGAAGTGAGCTGTCCTAGGCCTCCATGCGATCGCATGGCCAGAAGGCACATATCCCATGCGATCGCATGGCCCCAAATCATTGGTCAGGTGCTATTAATTGCAAGTTTGGGCGTCGAGTTATTTACACCTTCATTCACTGATCTCTCTCATTCTCTCAATATATATTTATATTTGTATTTTATAATTATAATTTTAATATTAAGTTAATAATAATAAGGTTATAGTGGCGAATGTTTTAAGTTTGTAAGTCGAAATTCTGTTCGTGTAACACTACGCGATTAATACTCATTGTAAGTTATGTTCAACCTTTTTAAATTAATGTCTCGTAGCTAAATTATTATTATGTTTATTTAAGCCGAAGTAGTCGTGATGTTGGACTAAATATTAAAGACGGGGTTATTGGGCTTTGGACCATAATTGGGGTTTGGACAAAAGACCGACACTTGTGGAAATTAGACTATGGGCTATTAATGGGCTTTATATTTGTTTAACTGAATGATAGTTCGTTAATTTAATATAGAGATTTACAATTTGACGTATTTATAAATAACCACATACACTCGATCGGACACGATGGGCGGGATATTTATAAATACTAATAATCGTTCATTTAACCGGACACAGGAATGGATTAATAGTCAATGGACTTATTAAAACAGAGGTGGATTACATACAAGGACACTTGGTGTAATTGTTAATAAAGTTTTAAAACCTTGGATTGCATACAGTCGATAACCTGGTGCAATCATTAACAATGTATTAAAACCTTATTACAGTTTAAGTCCCCAATTAGTTGAAATATTTGACTTCGGGTATAAGGGTAATTTGAAGAGGACACTCGCACTTTATATTTATGACCGATGGACTATTATGGACAAAAACCAGATGGACGTATCGAATAATCCAGGACAAAGGACAATTAACCCTTGGTAATAAACTAAAATCAACACGTCAAACATCATGATTACGGAAGTTTAAATAAGAATAATTCCTTTATTTTATTACTCATCGCACTTTTATTTATCGTCATTTTAATTATCACATTTTTAATTATCGCACTTTTATTTATCGTCATTTACTTTACGCTTTAAATTAAGTTGTATTTATATTTAATATTTTACATTAGGTTTTAATTGTGTCTTAAGACATAAAATCGACAAACCGGTCACTAAACGGTAAAAGCCCCTTTTATAATAATAATAATAATAATAATACTTATATATATATATATATATATATATATATATATATATATATATATATATACACAAATATAGTTATATATATATATATACACAAATATATTTGTATATATATATATATATATATATATATATATATATATACACACAAATATAGTTTAAAATATATAGGGCGTTAAACTCAGCTAGCTCCCTGTGGAACGAACCGGACTTACTAAAAACTACTCTACTCTACGATTAGGTACACTGCCTATAAGTGTTGTAGCAAGGTTTAGGTATATCCATTCTATAAATAAATAAATAACTTGTGTAAATTGTATCGTATTTAATAGTATTTTGTAGTAAAATTAATAGTATTACGTACCCCTTCGTTTTAACATCAAAAGCTATTGATATTATTGGTGAGTAGCTATGTATAGCTATGGATACCTTTATTATATAGCTATGTAAGGCTGTGTAGTATAGTGCCTTTGGTGCCTCGACTGAATAGCTTGTTGATGTTATTGCTACTCTGTTAATTGAATTACGGCCTAGCTCTTTATGATATAGTTGAGTAATGCTATATTATGTGATAGCTGTGTAATGCTATGTCCTTATACCCTTGACCTAATGCATGATCCCTAAAAGCTAGGCTTGGTACTTTGTATTAGTATCTATTGGGATATCTCACTCACTTAGCATTGTGCTAATCCCCCACATTTTCTCCCCTGCAGGTTATATTGTTTGCATACTAGAGACGGGAGAAGATAGTTGTACTTTGGTTATGTTTGACACACTGAAGAACTCTGATGTTTGAATTAACTATGCTTTACTGTTTCAAAAAGTAACACCAGTTGAACTGTAATGAATAGTATCATATATGTTTAATATATGCTTATAACCATGATTTGGTAAACTAATATTCCGCTGTGTAAAAAAAAGGTACGGTGTTACAACTTGGTATCAGAGCATAGGTTTGGCCGCATGTACATTGTGATGAATGTCATGTTCCCAAATCTAGTTTGGAGTTGTGTCAAACATACTAGTGGGGAAAGGGAAAGTGAATATGGGTGGAATACGTGTTAGCTGATAGGTACTAACCGATTATCCACTAAGTTTTTGTGAGATGTTGTAATAAGACAGGTATGGCTGATCAAATTCAGGACGCCGATACCCCCTTGACCCCCAGACTAACAAGAGCGTCCTCAGAGGAGCTTAGTGCAGAAGATGATTTACAAAAGTATAATTTTCAATTACAAAGTCAACTGAATGAAATGAGGGATAAAATACGAGAGTTGGAACAACAAAAGTCGCAAGCAGATATTACTACTATTGCTCCATTCACAAATATTCCAGGTACACCTCCAGAATATGTAACTTCGCAAAGTGCGTCTATGCATATTAGAGGCGCATTGCCACACCAATCGCAACCACAATCTAAAATTCCACTCCAGTCTAATTTTTTAAATCCAGCACAGACATTGTATCTGTATCAGATCTTTCAACAATCCTCAATTAAAACCAAGAAAAAGTGTACCTATAAACAGTTCTTAAATTGTAATCCTCCTACGTATTCGGGCAGTACTAACCCGAATGACACATTAAATTGGTTGAGAGAAGTGGACCAGGCATTTGAAGCGCGTCAATGTGAACCAGAACTCAGAGTTACTTTTGCTTGTCGGTTATTGAAGAATAAAGCTATGGTATGGTTGGATTCTGTCATTACCCATATAACAAAGGAACAATTTGGTCAAATCACTTGGGAGCAATTTTATGAAAAAGTGTGCAAACAATATTGTACTTCGTACGAGATAGGAAAGTTAAGGAGACAGTTTATGGAATTGAAAATGACTGAGCAAATGTCGGTGGACGATGCGATTGATCAGTATACTGATAAACTAAAGTTTGCGCATCAATGGGTTCCGGATGAACGATCCAAAATTGATCGTTTTGTGGAAATGTTATTTCCAGAATATCGAACTTTGGCAAGAACTGCCACCACTTTATCTCAAGCTTTTATTATGGAAAAAATGGTTGAGGGTGATATTAAAGCTGCAATTAACCGTAGAAATGAGAATGTAAGTCTTCAGCAGCAAAGTCAAACAATAAGTCAACCTAATTCAAAGTCAAAGAAATCTTTTTGGAATAAGATGAAAAGGAAACAGACTCAGAGTGTATCTAAGTTAAAATTTAAAATGTGGTGTGTTCATTGTAGAGCAAGTCACGATGGAGATTGTTCTGAAAGAACGCGCCGATGTCATCGATGTGGTTTAATAGGACATGATGTCCAGTCTTGTTCATTTATGTTGGAATTGTCAGAATGAAGGTCATCGATCTAATCAGTGTCCATCCGTGAGAAAGTCATATTGTGAATCAAGGTTTGGGGCAAGGTCAGGATCAACTGGGGGTTCGATGGGAGGATCATCAGTTTTAGTGATGGGGCAGAAGAGAAAGAAATCCTCTTGAATCCATAAGGTATGTTCTTGATTAATTGTTATATATATAAGTGTACTGTTGATTGTGAACAACTACTTGACTATGCTTGTAGTCATTGGGGATTCACTGAGATTATTTATGATACAATTACTTCCTCCCTAAGGGCCAAAGTAATCAAAGGTTTAGTGGTTCCAA
Organism: Rutidosis leptorrhynchoides; assembly: GCF_046630445.1. NCBI lineage: Eukaryota > Viridiplantae > Streptophyta > Magnoliopsida > Asterales > Asteraceae > Rutidosis > Rutidosis leptorrhynchoides. The sequence goes on along the minus strand of NC_092340.1, from coordinate 275,847,561 downwards.
CCACAATGATTGTGACTGGAAGTACTTTTAGAGATTTAGGGAACTTAGTCTCTATGACATGTCTGTGTGATATTTTTAGATTGTTTCTCCGACCTTTTGTAATGTGTTTGCTCTGCTGCATGATTATGTGCATGTGAAGTGATTGCTTCTCGCCCTAAATTAAAAGTAGTCGATGGTTTGATGACTCGTGTTACATAAGTTGTGTCTGGAACTACCATTGACATTATTGGGATTTTATTCCCTTTTGATTGGTTGCCCTGCTTTTAATGACTTGACTATTATGCAACCCTTGCTATAATGTTATGTATGACCTGATAAGACTAAGTAGGGCTTATGTGATTTGTACTTTTACCTCAGACTGACGGGACACACGTAGTGGCCCGTAAGGATTGGAATAGGGTAGTAGTCCCATTGTATATAGATAAAGGACTTAAACCCTATATATAGCCCCCCAGGTGTATGTGATTTGTACATTATGTAGGATGTTGGCCCTACTGTATTGCTTAAAATACATGCTTAGATTAAAATGTGTGAGATAGTAGTGAAGCCTTAAGGAATGGTTTTTCTTTCCTTAGACTTGCGAAAATTGTGGCAACCTTTAGAAATGAATTATGGGTAGTGTTCCCTGAGTGGTCTTTTAAAAGATAGAGAAACCCTTGACCTGAGTGGTTATTGATACTGAGTGTGTATTATTACTAGAAGAAAGAGCTAAGTGTTGGACAGTGTTTAGAATTGTGACTAGTGTATCATTAAGATAGAATGGCATGACTTGATAAATTCCTATGCTTGGATGGTCGTGTGATATTTGTATATAACAGTTGTAACCTTCGGGAATTAGATTGATGATACATGGACTGTTATTGATTTACAAATGGTGTAACTTCCATAAACTGAACTTGGACTATTGTGATATGTTGTAAATGATGACTAAGATCTGATTTAGTTAGATATCCATGTGTGAAGAATTTGTGATGATTAATGATTTAAGACTGATAAGACTTGTTGACCAGTGATAAAGTAAATTTTCTTAACTCCGATGCTTGACAGGAAATTGTGTGTCTTGACCAAGGTGTGAATCATATAGGATTTTCCTTATCAAGTGACTCAGGAAGAAAGTATGATTTAGAAGAATATACTAGCGTCTGGCCAACAAAAGTATATTGTGGTAAATCATACAGGAATTCTGAGAACCTGAAGGAAATATAGAAGACTCGAACTGTGCATGGATAGTGGATTGACTATTGAACAATGAATTATATGAGTATGAAATGACTAACCTGAATAATTTTGGTAGATTAAAGACATATTTTGTGAACATATGTATAGATTTTAGTGGAATAAATGAAATTCAATTGCCCTTGCTTGGAAATTTGAGGAAATTTAATGCGGTAAAGAGTTAAACCTGGTGATAATTTTGGGTGAATTTGATGGTACAAGTGGTATACTGACAGAATTTTGACCTTAACTCATGAGTTGACCGTGGCAATATATGGGCACTGGTAGTTAGTAGAACGACGTTTGGAGTGAATGTCATTATTTTGGACGATGATTGGTTGTAAAAATTGACTATCCTTTGCATTTTGATGGGAATGATGATAAGTTTAGAATGACAAAGGGGTTGGATTGTAGTATTGACCTTGGTAAGTGAGTATGTGTAATCCGTTGATTCAAGGTTCGCTGATAATGATGACCGATTAAGTAAGTTAGAATAATTGGGTATGATCGTTTATACTTGAATGTGAATTAGAAATTAGAGGTGGTGATGAACCTGTTACTTTTGTGATAATGACGGACCAGATTCCGAGGACGGAATCTTCTTAAGGGGGTAGATTTGTAACACCCTCAAACTGGGCTTAGTAGTAAATGACCTTTTTATCCTTAGTTAATATTAATTTATTAATATTAGTGATTTTAATAATTATGTTTTCATAATTAGTGGTGTATGGGATAAAGTGCGCTTTGCGACAAGGGTCACAGAACAGGTTTCGTTATATGAAATGGACCTCGTTAGGGCTACCTAATGAGGTACATTGTGTTTTAGATAACTGGTAAATACCCGTATGAAATGGGGAGTGGAGTTTCCTCACTATGAAGAAACCCCAACTGAATATATACTCCTGTACTTTCCTTCCTTTACCATTTTTAGAAATATCAAACCCTAATCACACTTTAGCTTCTTAAATTCATAAAATTAAAAAGTGCAAATCAATCCTTGTGATCTTGTGTAACTGATTCTCCGTGATTCAAGTAATCAAACAAGGTAAATATCTCTGAATTTGATGAATTTAAAAGTGGGTTTTGGGTTAAAATGGGTTTTTGATGAATATGAGCTTGAATCTTCATGTTTTGTGTTTGTAAGTGTTAATTGTTGTTAGAAATAGTTGCTATATAGTTTATATGATGTATTTGAAGGGGTTTTGGTGTTAGAACTTGCAAAAATCGAGTTTTTGGGTCAAAAACGCAAAAAACATTATGCTGGAGCTGTTCTTCAGCTCCCACACGAGTGACAGGTCACCCGCATGAGTGACCACACTTTTGAGGGTAAACCATACGTGTGAGGACTCACTCGCACGAGTGAGGCCTTAGCCACGCGTGTGAGCACCGGTCTGATTTGTGGAAACTTGTTTTGGTCATAACTTTCAAACCGTAACTCCGTTTTCGATGAATAAACTATCGTTGGAATAGTTGAAGTTTAATTTCTAATAGTAAGGTTTTAAAATAATAATTCAAACTTTATTTTGGGTCAAAGTTATTCGGAAGCGTGTATGCTCCATTTTACGCTCATACGGGAGTTGTTATTGATAGGGATTTTGGGTATACTTGCCCATAATGGATCATAAACTTATTTCAGTAACTTAATAGCATGATTTGATGGTATGATATCGATTATTCGTTGAATGCTACTACTGTTCTTCATCACTCGCACGAGTGAGCACTCACTCGTACGGCTGAGGTAGTCAACCGTGTGGTGAATCGTGCGAGTGAGTGGTGATGAGAAACTTATGTTTTGATTGTGATGATACGTACAGATGACACGTGACTCATACGAGTCCTATTCACTCGTGTGGTGAACCGTACGGATCATGTGATTCATTGTAGGATGTTTGGTCATAGACCAAACGTACGAGTGAGTTGTCAACCGCACGGTTGAGTGTTCTTAAACATGCGTGTGATGGTGTTACTCGTACGGTTGACAGACCACTTGTAAAGTGATTAAGTGTTGGTTTTGGTGTTGTTTTCTTATTGTCGGGTTGTTATCAAGATATGATTACTGACTCGGATTGTATCATTCTCAGGTGATAAAGGAAGGAGAAGACTCAGTAACATTAGACCACTGAGTTCTTGCTGGTAATTGGTGAGTGAGACTATCCTTATGTATATTGGTATTTAGTAACAAGTGTAGTTACTACCCGCTGTTTGGTTAATATAGTTTATGATAATCTATGTATGCATGTTAATTATTATTGTAATGATAAGTAGTAGGTTATACTACTGTTATCAGGTTTCCGCTTGGATTGAAATAGTAGAATGCCTGATTAGATTGCTTTGTGGTTATTAGTGATGTTACCTACGGTGAGATTGTAGGTGGGTTATGTGCACTAGGGGTGGGCAAAATTGGATATCCAAAATTTCGGATAACCAAATTTCGGATATCCGAAAATTCGGATAGTGAATACGGCCATCCGAAATCCGAATCCGAATATCCGAAATTTTGGATTCGGATACCGGATTATCCGAATATCCGAACTATATCTAATAAATGCAAAAAATACAAATGGCAATACATATATTACATAACAAGTCACATACGCCTAAGTTCAACATTCTATAGTTCGTATTACAAAAGTTCAAAACACGATTAATACATCATCGTAAAAAACATAACAAAGTTCAAAACATGATTAACACATCATCGTAACACAAACATGACAGTTATATCTGGTTAACTGTTTATATAGAGATATTCATACAAATTATCTGCTTAATTGATATACTGCTATATTTCTTATAACTTTTGATGTACTGTTATTTATTTCTTATAGAGTGATTTATATTATATCAAATAATAACTTTATGTTTTCTAGAACGCGAATCAAGTTATAATTAGTATGTCATAATTGTTACAATAAAAATGATACAAATCCATCTTTTAAGGATGAACCAAACAAAAAGTGTATCCAAATATGAATGCAAGTTAGTTTTAACAAGAAAGAGTATTAATAAAAGTTCAAAGGATACTAACTTTACTCTTTGTAAAGATTGATTGTTTCTATCTGTTATTTTTGTTCTTTTTACTCTTAAAAGTTAAAAGTTTAGTTTACCTTGAAAGCTATAAGGTCCATAAGGGATAACATTGGGCTACTAAACTATAAATACAATAAATATATTAATAATAAGTGTACTTTATTTCGGATATCAGATTATCCGAATATCCGAAAATTTTGGAAAATTGATCCGATATCCGAATCCGAAAATCCGGATATCCGATTTTCGGATATCCGAAAATCCGGATATCCGATTTTCGGATATCTGAAAATCCGGATATCCGAATTTTCGGATCGAATTTTCAGATAATTCGGATTGCGGATTCGGATTCGGATATTATGCCCACCCCTAATGTGCACATTAGGGAACTGGCCGTGTATAGAAGGGTCAGTACCGTCCGTGTATAGAAGGGACGTAAGAGGTCAACCATGTATAGAAGGGTTGGGCTCGGGAGTTATTGTACGGGCAGTATACTGCAATTGACGTATGTAAACGTCAGGAGAGGTATACTGTGGGACAATAACTGGAGCTATCGGTACGGCTCTAGCTTGATCAGCTAGTAGTTGTAGACTTGGAAGAGTCAACGATCCTCTTGGGGTTTTATAGCAGTTAGTGCTATGTATAGCCGTTAGTGCTATGAGAGTGACTAGTTGTGTAAAGCTATTGATATTTGGTGAATAGCTATGTATAGCTATGGATACCTTTATTATATAGCTATGTAAGGCTGTGTAGTATAGTGCCTTTGGTGCATTTACTGAATAGCTTGTTGATGTTATTGCTTGAAAGGACCCGTTCATATACATTATAAACGATTCACAATAGTTGATTACATCGCGAGGTATTTGACCTCTATATGATACATTTTACAAACATTGCATTCGTTTTTAAAAGACAAACTTTCTTTACAACGAAAGTTGACGGCATGCACACCATTTCATAATACATCCAACTATAATTGACATAATAATAATCTTGATGAACTCATTGACTCGAATGCAACGTCTTTCAAAATATGCCATGAATGACTCCAAGTAATATCCTTAAAATGAGCTAATGCACAGCGGAAGATTTCTTTAATACCTGAGAATAAACATGCTTTAAAGTGTCAACCAAAAGGTTGGTGAGTTCATAGGTTTATCATAATAATCATTTCAATATATTAATAGACCACAAGATTTCCGTTTATAAATATATGTACACTCGCAAGTGTATAAAAGTATTCTATAAGTTGTAGGCACCCGGTAACAAGCCTTAACGTTCATGTTTTACCCTCTGAAGTACACCAGATCAGGTGTGTTTAAAATAACCTCGAAGTACTAAAGCATCCCATAGTCAGGATGGGGTTTGTCAGGCCCAATAGATCTATCTTTAGGATTCGCGCCTACCGTACATAGACAAGTAGTTTAATGTTACCAAGCTAAGGGTATATTTCTGGTTTAAACCCACATAGAATTAGTTTTAGTACTTGTGCCTATTTCGTAAAACATTTATAAAATAACGCATGTATTCTCAGCCCAAAAATATATATAAAAAGGGAGTAATGAAACTCACCATACTGTATTTTGTAGTAAAAATACATATAACATCATTGAACAAGTGTAGGGTTGGCCTCGGATTCACGAACGTATCAATATTGAGGTTCAATATTGTAGGAAAGGTACGTAGACGCAACGGAGATGACAAACACTAGATTTGACCCACGAGCATAACCCCCGAACATTACCCATTACCTCCATAGCCATAACCCATAATTTCCCTAGCCCTATCCTACTCATAAAACTTGTCTTGAAATGACCCGCTCATGAACTCGTCGTAATATTTTATGTATAATAATAATAATACTACTAATAATAATACTCCTAATCATAAAATAAATATTGATCTTATTAATAATATTATTAATAATAATAATTATAATTAATATATATGTAGAGAGATTTGAGAGACGAGAGAATGGAAGAATGAAAATAATGAATTTAGTTTGAACAAAAAACGCGTTCTAGATTTATATAATGTTGCTGGGACCCATTAACTGTGCAATCTCGGAGTGATGAAGGAAATAAGGTCCGTAATTTGCGCCTAACATAACATCACATAAACAGGTCCAACTAAACTTTATATATAGATTTTATAATATTATTTAATATTTAATATATTTAATCTTTAGAATTAATTAAATATTATATTATATTTACGTTCATGGTAAAAATATAATTTTTACAAAAATGACACGGTCGTGGTCTCACGACTCATGTACCACTTTCGATTTTTCGGGCGCACTTTCGTACGTTTAGAAAACTAGCCTTTTAAGTTACGTGACGTGTACCTTTCACAAAAATTAGACTCACTCATCAATAAATTTCTTTTATAAAAATAAAATTGACCGTTGTGGTCATTTACTTCTATAAATCAATGACTCATTATTTATCAAAATATATTATTTTAAATCAGGACGTTTTATGACTCGTACCTTTATCAAAATATAGACTTAATAAATGAAAAATTAACCCACTCAAAGTGTAACTTAAACTTTTGAGTATTTTGGTCATTTCCTTTTATAATTCATAATCTTGTTATTTATCAAAGTCTATTTATTAATATTAGTTTAAAAAAATCAAAACGTTTTATGACTAATTAAATATATATATCTATTTAAAATTTATAATCTTATACACAATACATATTTTTGAAATATTTATCTAATAACATACTAGTTAACTTTTCAAAACTAGATATATTTCAAAGTATAATTTAAGATCATTTACATAATCGAAAATCCTATAACGTTTATGCTTTAAAACTTAATTTGATTTAATTCTTGTATGCGTAGATGTTTAATTAATTTTCTTAACTTTCTAAATAATATAACTTAATATAACATATCAAAAGGGTTTATCTAGTCAACGAATCTTATCCCAATTATTCCTTCTATATGATAAATCGAGTATTATGAAATTCGATTCTCCACTAACTTTTGTCTAACTCCCAATAAGTGATACTTTATTCTTACTTGTAAATCACATTACCATTTATTCCGAATACCGTTAAAAGTAAGAGTTTTCTAATTCAAAGTGGGCCTCATAACAGAGACTCGAAATCATAAATCAATGTATCTGGTAATTCAATCATTTGATATCATCTTTTAATCTTGTTGATTAACTTACATCGAACAAATACGTTCATGTAAAGTATTATCTATTCAATACCTTGATAGCATTTCCAAGTTCATCAAATAGATCTCATAGCTTATGTTCATATCAACTAATCCGTTCAATGTTTTATAATATATGTCAATCTAATAAGTACACATGTATATATACATATATATTTATTTACACGTAATTGTTCGTGAATCGCTTGGCATGGTCAAAGGGTATTTTATTATATGAATATAGTTTTCAAAACTTTCGAGACTCAACATTACATATTTTTGCTCATCGTGTCGGGAACATATAAAGATTAAAGTTTAAATTTGATCGGAAATTTCCGGGTCATCACAGTACCTACCCGTTAAAAGAAATTTCGTCCCGAAATTTGATAGAGGTTGTCATGACTAACAGTAAGAATGTTATTATGACGAATGTAAGCTGATACATAGAGTTTTATCATCATCGAATAATATAGATAACCCAATTTTATTATGCGAAGATTATAAGTGAAGCTAGCAAAGAGTGGAATGAGTAAATATAGAAGCGTTTTAACTGATGACCTAGTCATGATTGATTTCCGGAATTTAAGGGATTTAAAGAAAATCTTCGTAATAAGATTTGGTTCTTCGGTAATTAAGGAGATTCAGATCTTCTTTGGTTAAACGCGATAATCTGCTTTGATTTTCTTTGTCGAATATTTTTCTATAAATCCACCCTCTCCACTTCCTTACAACTCACATCTCCTATTCTTCCTTCCTCAATTCATACTTTAAAGTATTCATTAATTATGCTCCATCCTATCCTGATCCTTGATATACTCCTAACGTTCATATCTGTCATTCTTCTTTTTAATCTGCCACCGGAAGAATCCATTTACTTCTATTATACTCTTGGGTTTATAGTGTTTCTAGTTCTCCCATGTCTTTACATTGCTATATTCATTGATATATACGGGTTGTAATTTCCGGGTTGTTGTTAGATTTTACACCCTCCCTTATATTTCGATGTCCCTGCTTCTGTCTTCTATAGTCATCGTCATACATAGTTAATGCTCCCTTCTATTTGTTGCGGTTTATACCCCAAATTTCTATTTTGTAGCTTTGTCCTTTCGTTTCTTCTTCTTGCGATTAAATAACTCTTGTAATGGTCCGGAATTCCCAACTATGGATTTCGGAATGAACATTGTTAATGTTCTAAGAAGGAATATGAAAGGCTACAATCTTGATTTGTCAAATTACCAGAATACCCTGGAAAAGACCGAATCATCAAGAAATATTTTCTTGATATATTTAGAGATTAGGTAGAATTTAAGAGTCGTGTAAATGACACATGATGACGGTATGTTCTGTGAGTCATCACGTCCATTAGAAACTCAGCATGAATTACTGTAATATATTGACGTTGATCAAGTGTCATTATATTATACTAACTCATGCATCAGTTCCCAACACTACTTCAAAAACATTCATATTCGAATTTTTCAGAATTTAGAAACTAACACAGTTTCTTTTATGTTGCAGATATTACAGGGAGATAAATGATCTCATATAAGAATAGTTGTGATAATATTTCCAGAAATATGGAGAATATGTATAATGGAAGATACGAAGATACCTTATGATATTTAAGGTAAGATGATGATGAAAAATATCTGTCTGTGAAGGTTTAGACTAAGGGGTAATGGGTTTGCTAACTATTCCAGCAGACACTGAATCATTTGGATCCTTTGAAGGTAGATTCAGTCCTTGTGATTTATCTACAGCTTCCTTCATACTTTGCTCAATCCGTTTTTCAGTACCAAATCCTTTCTTTTTCTGAGCTTTACCAACTCACTATCTTCTTTCATCAAACATTTGGCCGTTCAGATCATCTACCATTTTTTTTTTATTTTAAGTTTCCTCTGCATTTAATGCTATAATATCTGAATCACTGGTTATCAATTCGAGATGGGTTCAGAAGAATCGTGTTTTAGATGATTAAACGCTGGTGGTAATATGGTGGAATATGAAAGGTTCCCCAGTAATAATGACGAAAAGGCAACGTATCTAACAGGGTTATAATAAGACTGGTTCGACTGCAAAATCGAAGTTGACTTGCTGGAGCTGTGACAAAATTGGCTACTTTGAAAAGGAATCGAAATGTTGTTTTTGCTAGAAGAATTCGATGCAGGTACATGTTAGATTATGACTTTGGTTTCGAGAGTTTTTCAGGTACAAAACTTCGGGTAACGTGTGGTTGGATCATCATCTCAATTGTTTATTATTTGATGTGTCTTCTAGAATTTCGAAGGGATTTAATTGCAGATTGTCATAGTCAATATCCAAATGATGAAATCGTCCTAAATCCCGAATGATTTTTCATATACATCTTGTGTGTTACGATTAAAAGTGATGTTCTATCACAGTTTTGAAGTCAAAGTATAGCTTTGAAAAATGTAAAGATCTAAGAGTGATGATTTTGGTTGTATCTCGAGTTGAATTCTGAAATTCCCAAAATCAGAATATGTAATTAGATTCGAATGAGTATGGTTGTTTTGATTTCTATAGAAGAATGTAAATTGGTTTAGTTGATGATTATTGAATCAGAATTGAAGAATGTAACATATTAATTGTGATTTTATATATCTCTCGGGTATTACCTACCCGTTAAAAAAAAATTTCACAAATAATATTTTGAACAAGAATTCTCATTACAATCTTTATGAAAATATATGTGGGTATATTTTCTTCAGATGTATTACAGATTCAATGAGTTAATATAATACTAAGCTCATTTGATTTTCGGATTGAATTAGAAATGAATTTTCTCTAAAACATTAGAGATTACATAATCTTTGCGAAGTATTTCACTAATGTAATCAATGCTTCAATGTTTATATGTATTTTCTTAGTGAATCATGCTGATGCTCATAGAACTCTTGTTAATTTCGCAAGATACGAATATTGTTTTCCCGTAAATTTCGGGTATATCGTAGATGAAAATGTATAATCAAACATGTTATTGAATGATACACTTGATTTATTATGAACCGGAGTTCATTAGATTGAAAAAGAGATTGTGGTTAACGATGATTAAGTTGTTAATGAAGGATGAACATCATAAGATATTAGTAATATGAATTTAAACGAGTAGTATCTACTCTTTTTCAATTCATACTTAATAGCTTAGTACAAAAAGATTTATTATAATTCCAGAATTCATATATATAAAATATATAACAATTCTTCAGAAGGAATGAGTTAATACTATATAACTCGTTGATACAACATATTCGTTGTTGATTGGTAACGATTTCCACAGTGATTCTTGAACTGATGGGATTTGTGATGTCATAGGTGTTGCTGATTCTGACGATGCTGACGTTACTGACTATACTGGTGATGCTAACGGTACTGTTGCTGCTGATGATACTTCCGGTAATTGCTAGTGATGCTTGTATAACAAGTAAATCACGCACCATCCTTGTTAGGGTTTCGATTCTTCTTTGACTCATTTTGGTTCACTCATCTGATTTAAGGTTAGGGTGGAAATAGATAATCTCTAAGACTTTAGAGATTACATAATCGTCGTAGAATATTCCTCCGATGAAGTTATGAATCAATACTTCATCGTTTGTTGTTGTTGGTACTCCTTGGTATCTATGATGCGTGTGATGTTGATATCCGAGGTATAGATTATGATGTTGAGGCGTGTGATGCGAATGTGATTGTTGATGATGGTAATGTTACTGTTGGTGTTAATGATGATGATACCGTTGATGCCGGTGATGCTGCTGATGTCTAGAGTATTGAGGTTTGCGACGTTGATGTTACTGGCGGTACTGATTATGCTGCTGGTGCTGCTGATGGTGTTTGTAATCCTTGCACCATAAGCTCCAAAGCCGTCACGCGTGCGTGAAGTTTGTTAACTTCTGCTAGTACACCGGGATGATTGTCGGTTGGGACGAGCGGATAAATAAAATCTAGGATTTGATGTAGGATATAATCGTGACAAGATACTCTGGAAATGAGAGAGAAAATGGTTTCACGAACAGGTTCACCGGTAAGTGCTTCAGGTTCATCGCCAATAGGGCAATTTGGTGGATGGAAAGGACCGCCTTCTTCTTGTCTCCAATAATTGAGGAGGCTACGAACCCATCCCCATTTCATCCAGAATAGATGATAACTGATTGGTTGATCCATTCCGGTCACACTATTTTCGGAGCTCGAATGGAAATCCATATCGACATAGCTGTCGAAATCTGAGGAGTTCGAACTAGATGCGGAATCCATCTCGTATGATCAGAGAAAGAATTTTGGTATAAAATAGATTGTAGAATTTAGATTTGGTATTCCTCAATATATAATTTACATATGTATATATAATACCAAAATCCCATAGATTTCGGAGAATCTTTGAAAGATGTTAGTCAAAGTTCACAGTAATAAATACGCTAAGATATTAATTAGCAGATATGCTAAGATGTGAATTTCGTCTATACGCTGTTATGCAATAAATGCAGGAAAACAAGTCTAGACCTAAGATGATAAGCAGATAATTTCCTATGGATGATAAGTAGATGATTTCCGACACAAAATGATAAGCAAAACTTTTGACATGCAAACACGGTCGAAGTCCAGACTCACTAATGCATCTTAACAACTAACAGTAAGACACACTAATGCAAGACCTGGTTCGCTACGACCACCGCTCTGATACCAACTGAAAGGACCCGTTCATATACATTATAAACGATTCACAATAGTTGATTACATCGCGAGGTATTTGACCTCTATATGATACATTTTACAAACATTGCATTCGTTTTTAAAAGACAAACTTTCTTTACAACGAAAGTTGACGGCATGCACACCATTTCATAATACATCCAACTATAATTGACATAATAATAATCTTGATGAACTCATTGACTCGAATGCAACGTCTTTCAAAATATGCCATGAATGACTCCAAGTAATATCCTTAAAATGAGCTAATGCACAGCGGAAGATTTCTTTAATATCTGAGAATAAACATGCTTTAAAGTGTCAACCAAAAGGTTGGTGAGTTCATAGGTTTATCATAATAATCATTTCAATATATTAATAGACCACAAGATTTCCGTTTATAAATATATGTACACTCGCAAGTGTATAAAAGTATTCTATAAGTTGTAGGCACCCGGTAACAAGCCTTAACGTTCATGTTTTACCCTCTGAAGTACACCAGATCAGGTGTGTTTAAAATAACCTTGAAGTACTAAAGCATCCCATAGTCAGGATGGGGTTTGTCAGGCCCAATAGATCTATCTTTAGGATTCGCGCCTACCGTACATAGACAAGTAGTTTAATGTTACCAAGCTAAGGGTATATTTCTGGTTTAAACCCACATAAAATTAGTTTTAGTACTTGTGCCTATTTCGTAAAACATTTATAAAATAACGCATGTATTCTCAGCCCAAAAATATATATAAAAAGGGAGTAATGAAACTCACCATACTGTATTTTGTAGTAAAAATACATATAACATCATTGAACAAGTGTAGGGTTGGCCTCGGATTCACGAACGTATCAATATTGAGGTTCAATATTGTAGGAAAGGTACGTAGACGCAACGGAGATGACAAACACTAGATTTGACCCACGAGCATAACCCCCGAACATTACCCATCACCTCCATAGCCATAACCCATAATTTCCCTAGCCCTATCCTACTCATAAAACTTGTCTTGAAATGACCCGCTCATGAACTCGTCGTAATATTTTATGTATAATAATAATAATACTACTAATAATAATACTCCTAATCATAAAATAAATATTGATCTTATTAATAATATTATTAATAATAATAATTATAATTAATATATATGTAGAGAGATTTGAGAGACGAGAGAATGGAAGAATGAAAATAATGAATTTAGTTTGAACAAAAAACGCGTTCTAGATTTATATAATGTTGCTGGGACCCATTAACTGTGCAATCTCGGAGTGATGAAGGAAATAAGGTCCGTAATTTGCGCCTAACATAACATCACATAAACAGGTCCAACTAAACTTTATATATAGATTTTATAATATTATTTAATATTTAATATATTTAATCTTTAGAATTAATTAAATATTATATTATATTTACGTTCATGGTAAAAATATAATTTTTACAAAAATGACACGGTCGTGGTCTCACGACTCATGTACCACTTTCGATTTTTCGGGCGCACTTTCGTACGTTTAGAAAACTAGCCTTTTAAGTTACGTGACGTGTACCTTTCACAAAAATTAGACTCACTCATCAATAAATTTCTTTTATAAAAATAAAATTGACCGTTGTGGTCATTTACTTCTATAAATCAATGACTCGTTATTTATCAAAATAAATTATTTTAAATCAGGACGTTTTATGACTCGTACCTTTATCAAAATATAGACTTAATAAATGAAAAATTAACCCACTCAAAGTGTAACTTAAACTTTTGAGTATTTTGGTCATTTCCTTTTATAATTCATAATCTTGTTATTTATCAAAGTCTATTTATTAATATTAGTTTAAAAAAATCAAAACGTTTTATGACTAATTAAATATATATATCTATTTAAAATTTATAATCTTATACACAATACATATTTTTGAAATATTTATCTAATAACATACTAGTTAACTTTTCAAAACTAGATATATTTCAAAGTATAATTTAAGATCATTTACATAATCGAAAATCCTATAACGTTTATGCTTTAAAACTTAATTTGATTTAATTCTTGTATGCGTAGATGTTTAATTAATTTTCTTAACTTTCTAAATAATATAACTTAATATAACATATCAAAAGGGTTTATCTAGTCAACGAATCTTATCCCAATTATTCCTTCTATATGATAAATCGAGTATTATGAAATTCGATTCTCCACTAACTTTTGTCTAACTCCCAATAAGTGATACTTTATTCTTACTTGTAAATCACATTACCATTTATTCCGAATACCGTTAAAAGTAAGAGTTTTCTAATTCAAAGTGGGCCTCATAACAGAGACTCGAAATCATAAATCAATGTATCTGGTAATTCAATCATTTGATATCATCTTTTAATCTTGTTGATTAACTTACATCGAACAAATACGTTCATGTAAAGTATTATCTATTCAATACCTTGATAGCATTTCCAAGTTCATAAAATAGATCTCATAGCTTATGTTCATATCAACTAATCCGTTCAATGTTTTATAATATATGTCAATCTAATAAGTACACATGTATATATACATATATATTTATTTACACGTAATTGTTCGTGAATCGCTTGGCATGGTCAAAGGGTATTTGATTATATGAATATAGTTTTCAAAACTTTCGAGACTCAACATTACATATTTTTGCTCATCGTGTCGGGAACATATAAAGATTAAAGTTTAAATTTGATCGGAAATTTCCGGGTCATCACATTGCTACTCTGTTAATTGAATTACGGCCTAGCTCTGTATGATATAGTTGAGTAATACTATATTATGTGATAGCTGTGTAATGCTATGTCCTTATACCCTTGACCTAATGCATGATCCCTAAAAGCTAGGCTTGGTACTTTGTATTAGTATCTATTGGGATATCTCACTCACTTAGCGTTGTGCTAATCCCCCACATTTTCTCCCCTGTAGGTTATATTATTTGCATACTAGAGACAGGAGAAGATAGTTGTACTTTGGTTATGTTTAACACACCGAAGAACTCTGATGTTTGAATTAACTATGCTTCACTGTTTCGAAAAGTAACACCAGTTGAACTGTAATGAATAGTATCATATATGTTTAATATATGCTTATAACCATGATTTGATAAACTGATATTTCGCTGTGTAAAAAAAAAAAAAAAAAGGTACGGTGTTACATTTACAACACTGCTTATAGCCACTTGCTTGGCCAAAATTAGCCAAAAGTAGCCAAATCAGTCATTTATCCACTACATTCCATAGTGGTAATTTAGATCAAAATAGTCAAAATTAGTCTACAAAAGTGGCAATTTATACCCAAATACCATGTAACTGTTTGGACCCATATAGTTAAATTAGTCTACAAAAGTGGTAATTTATACTCAAATATCTTGTAACTAATCGAGTAGTTCATGAACTGCTCGGTTAGTTAACAGCCCTACATCTCTCTGTCATAAATTTTCCTCGAATTATTTTCACATTAAGGCTACATCAAGATCCAGGGTGGAAACCGGATTTTTGCGATTTAGACTCATCTTGAGACGGTTCGGGATGCTTTGCGGCTGTTGATGTTGTTTTATTGTTGTTCTTGTTGTGGTGGCAGTCAACGTTTTCCCGACCGCTGTCAATATCTTTGTTGTTTGTTTTTTATGATTTTTTAATGCAAATGTTACTTGGATAATCCTTGTTATCGTATTAGGCATGTTATTACTTTCCTAGTCATTTTGTTCCCTCTGTTAGATGGAAATTTGATTTAGGTTTGCAATTTTTTATCGCTTGTTTGGCCAGGTTTGCACTTCGAGTGTTTTCGCATTTTGGGTGGTTGCTGTGTAACGTGTTAGGAATTTTGTTGGGATTTCTCGCATATGCGTGTTGTCAGACTTCAACTGGCGAAAGTTTGGTTGCCGGACAGAGTTCCTTGGGTCCAATGTTTGCTTTGTTTTATGTTTTTAGTACCTGATGGTAGTCTGACGCTTTGTGGTTCATGCACACCTAACGGTTATGTCTGCTTCATCACCGGTCGTCATCTATTTTTTTCTCATAAGAGGTTTAAGTCCAGTGTATTTTTCCTTGTGCCTCTGCCCACCCCTCGACACTACTTTCATCCCAATCTTCTTTCATAGTGCTATGTGCTGGCGGTTTAGATCATGGTTCAAGGATGTTTGCAATCCAATGTTTAGTCTCACTTCGGCGGAGTGGTTCATGAATCAATCTCGTAATGAACTTGGATGTTTGCATTGAATATCAATTTCATGAAACTAGAAGTGTTACATAATATACTTAAAGATTATTGTACATTATTCTCAACAATGTCCCTGACGATCTACACTTTTTCGGTTACATAATATACTTTAAGATTATTGTCAACAGTTTCCTTGCCGAAATACACATTTTTCAAGTTTATTGTCAACATAGTGTGGGTAAGATGTACCTGCAAAAACTGAAATCCGATGATTAATCCACGAGCATCAAGGTTTTGGTAACTAGCTTGATCTAAATCAATAACAACAATCAGCTTCTCATTTCCTATTTCTTTTCCCTTGAAGCCACTGGCATAATCAAACAAAGAATATATTACTTCCTTTGGTATTAAAGTTTAGATAAAAGTCTATACGAAAAGATGATATTACTTCACTAACTACACAATAAAATAGCACATACAAAAACCATTTCAACAAAATATAAAAATGTACCTTGCAATTACTTTGTCAAGAACATGAACCACAAATTCTGTATATTCAGGAAGAATAAGAGGCAATTAGATTTGCACAAACTTGATCGTAATATATTAGTCATGCAAAGGTATCTGGTAAATTTGAAGTTAATGAAAAGAGACGAGTTGAACCAACTTCTTTACTAATAGTACTAGTTTTAATCCAAAGGGCTTATGGCCTAGCGGTATGAAGAAAGTCTTATAAACTTTGAGGTTATGAGTTCAAGTTATAAGCTCATCTAAACGTTGAAATTTGTTGGGAATAATATTTGTAGCGATTATAGATATATGTTATGTGATTAATTAGCTTAGCTTAATGATTACGCTTAAATTGTAGGTATGATGGTATGAGGTATAAATACCATCATACACTATAGGAATCATAAACTTTTCAGTTTTCACCACCTAGCTCACAATTACAACCACCTTCAAGGTGTTTCCCTCAAATACTCTCTCAAACACATTGAGAGACTAGTGATTAGTTGTCATATTAGCATGATCATTGATTGAGTTAATTGTTGAAGAAAGTCGTGGATTCAATCTTGACTTTGATTGAATTCATGTGTTAAACAATTGTACAATTTCAAATTATATTACATGTTTGCATTGATGAGTTTCCAGCCGTCATCTAGATGCCTCTGTTCCAGCTGCCATCTAGATGTTCAATGTTGCCAGCTTTGAATAACTCATACGGAAGTAGAAAAGTTGAATACGATGACGGCCGCCCACCTTCTCCGTTCACACGACACCTTCCTCGTTCACACCATTTCACCGCCACCAAAGTTTTAGTATAAATAGAGGTTGAAACTTCAATTGTAAATCATCCCAAAAATCACTCAGAGAAGTGTAATCACAACCTAGATAGTGTGTGTGGGTTTGAGAGTTTATAGAGTTTTGTAAATACTCGTGTAATCTATTATTGTGAGTAATAGATTTATTTTCTCTCAAATTTATATCTCCCAACGTCCAGGCGATCTTCTCTTCCCAACAAGTGGTATCAGAGCTAGGTTAGAGACGTTGGTCGAGTTTTGGGTTTTCTGAAGTTTTCTCAAAATTCAGTTTTGAGTGTACCATTCGATTCGTTTCGTCGAACCGAGTCCAACGCAAAAAATGGTGACTTAAACGGAGTTATAACGAGCCCAGAAAACGCGGTCAAAGTTTGGTCAACTCGCCGGAGAAGACGACCGGTGCCATAATTTTTGCCGGAGAAGAAAGTCATGTAGCAATTCACTGTAGCAGCTGGCGGCACTGTAGCATGTTCCTGTAGCAGTACTGTAGCAATTCTGAAATTTTACAATTTGGTCCCTGAAATTTTCAGAATTTCATTTTTTTTTGTTCCTGAAGTTTATAAAAATTATAATATTGCCCCGTAAGTGGAATTTAAACCGCGAAGTGTCTATTCCACCATTTTCAACCGTTCCGGACGTAACAGTGATCTCTGTTTTCTACAATTCAACCCTGTTTGTGTTGAAAAATTATTTGTAAGGTGATAATGTCCACAGAAGAGTCAACATCATCTTTGGGAGCTATGATTATGCTCACAGCCACAAACTACACATTGTGGAAACTTCGGATGGAAGATCTCCTCAGTTGTAAGGATTTATTTGATCCTATTGAATTGAAGGGTATAAACCCTGATTCTGCCAAAGAGATAGATTGGAAGAAAGTAAACCGAAAAACTATTGGTCAGATCCGTCAATGGATTGATCATAGTGTCTTCCACCATGTTGCACAAGAAACAGACGTATATGTCCTCTGGAAAAAGTTAGAGGACATGTACCAGGCCAAGACTGCTCGGAATAAAGCCCTACTGATGAGGCGTTTTGTAATACCCCGTCAGAATCCACTAACGAAGTATTAACTCCTGGTCCCACAGTTTAGCGTTCACGCCCTCTATATGAGACGTTTCCGAAAAGTATTCGCATTAATCATTAAAACAAAGTCATTTATTAAAGAAAATGTAACTGGAAACATTTGACGTCAATGACTAATGTAAATGAACCCAAACATCTTAAAAGAAAACTGTTTAAATGCGAATATTTATTGTTGAAATGAACATGATAAACATGCTGGACGCCGTCCAGTTCTAGCAGCATACAGCATATAACTTCAATTAAGCGGAAGCACTAGCTCTATGTACCTGATATGAAACATGCAAAACGTCAACGAAAAACGTTGAGTGAATCTATAGGTTTAGTAAATCATTTCTTAAGTTAGGCCACAAGATTTTTCTTAGAAAACATCATAGGAAGAGTATACATTATCATGAGCACTTGATTATAAAGCTGTAACCTTTGCGTGAGCCGAGCACACGTCTTAGTTTACCCTATCCTGGCGATACACCGATCAAGTGTACGAGTAACAACTACATAAGCACCTGTTTATGTTGCAGTGAGGTTTGTCAAACCTAACGGTACCGTCCCTATAAGTCGAGCTTACAAAGTAACTAATATAATCAAGCTAAGGGATTTTTGATCTGAACTCATATGTATATTCTTAGTAAGTTACTTGTGCCAAACACGTAAAACATTTGTAAAAAGCATGCATCTCATCCCTGTAAAAACATAGTAGGGACTGTAGACTCACCTTAGCAAAAGCACTCGTAAAGATCTTAGCAAATCGTACTGTTGTCGAAACTCTCGACTGAACAACGCAACCTAATCAAGTAAATTATCTTAAGTATACACTAATAGGTAAAACTTCGTCAACCCATAGTGGACACAAAGTCCTAGTGCTCAGACTGACTCAACGAACAAGTAAAAGTCAACTAATCCAAGCAAGTCAACAAAAGTCAAACCAAAAGTCAACTCGGTCAAAGTGGTCAACTAAAGTCAAATATATCAGTAGGTCATGCAAACATGGTCAAAAAGTCAAACATAGGTCATATAACATGTTATAGCTCGTAGTTTAGCAAATCGCATTTTCCGCTTCTTAACGCATACCTTAGAAATTCGTACGTCGTAAAGAGATACATCTATAGCACATAGCACACAATTCATAAAATTATGATCAACTCCATATCATAACTATATTTAAAATTGATTCCAAAAAGTCAATCCAAAGCCTCATACGATAATTAAAAGTCCAATATCAGAAAGGATCAAGTCTGAGTTCATCACAGAAATTTCTGCTCGCGTGTCAGTTTTTAAACATTTTTCAAAAAATATAGAAAATAGATTTTGATGAACGGCCAATTGGTGTCATCTCAAAACATCTCAGAGTTTTAGTGATAAAATAATTAGAAGCATTGATTTATCCAATTTGTATAGTTTCGCAAAACATTACAGACTCATCAGTTTTTGACCATCAATCGGACGCATCACATATATAAGCATATATCTCATGGAAATTCACGTTATCGCAAATTTGCATACAAATGAAACATGTAAAGGAACACCTAGACTAACATATTCCAGAATATCAAAGTCTAAATCAATTCCTAGTTCATTCCAGAAATTTTTATGTGAACTTAAAAACTGATTCAGCATACTTTACAAATCAAATCTTCGTATTATCATGTCGGGAGCATTACATAACATTTCGACGCAAATCTTTAGTCCAAATTGAATAAATTTTCACAAGGAATACATTAGCATACTTTTCATAAGCTAAAACACAAAGCATGAAACTCAGAAAATTCGGATTACGCATAAAACATAGTGAAATCTTCGATTAATCACATCTTAAGCATACGATAACGAAATCAAGCAAAATCGGAGTCTAAAATTAATAACTTTTCAATATATTTATATTTAAATGCATTAAAAGATCAGATCTCATACCAATTTAATCAGATCAACAAGAAACAAATTCGTTTTTCGAACATACAACGTTAATTACGCAATCAATCAACAATTAACAACATCAATCACCATTAATTGAGCACTAGAATTGATTACACTATGTAATTGAACAAAAAACTGAATTAATGAAATTAGGGTTACTAGTTATACCTCAAACGATTAAATTGAGCACACTAACGCGTAGAGAACGACACAAGGAACAACGTTCGTGTACAAACCTTCTTCAAATTTTGAGTTTTGAATGTGTGTGTGTGTGGAGGCCGACGGCCAAAGGAGGGAGGGAGAGGGAGAGAATGTCGATTGTATGTGTGTATTATGAGGGTTTCTAGTCTAGTTTCTCCCTTAAATACATTAGGGTCTAATTAGAGTCCATCATTAGCAAGTAAAGGTCCAAAATACAAACACAAGGGGTTCACTAGGGGGGTTCGGCTGAGTGGCCTTCTTATGGGGGCTCGGGCTCAATTTTGCTTCATTATTCGTACGCGCGTGGTCCGTTTCGAGTGCCGTTAACCGTACCGGGTCTCCGGAACGATAACTAGTCGTTGAAACACAATCACCGAGTTTAATTCATTAAATAAATAATAAATTAAAAATAATTTTCTTAAAGTCAATAATTATCGAAAATAATTATTGTGTCGTTTTTCTGAGTTCCGTAAACTGAAAAGCTTTCTAGATGACAAACTTAATAGTAATGTTTTCTAGTTATTTCGCTAACCGAAAAAAGTTCGTATATTAATATAGCATATTAATTCAAACATTTCTCTAATAAGTATGTATTTAATTCTATTAAACACACAAATCTAAGTAACCACCGTTAAATACTTAACGGACAATTAACGATAGTAAATGGAAAAAGTCGGGTTGTTACATTACCCACCTGTTATGAAAAATTTAGTCCCGA
Organism: Rutidosis leptorrhynchoides; assembly: GCF_046630445.1. Lineage (NCBI taxonomy): Eukaryota > Viridiplantae > Streptophyta > Magnoliopsida > Asterales > Asteraceae > Rutidosis > Rutidosis leptorrhynchoides. The sequence continues at coordinate 275,826,047 of NC_092340.1, read as the reverse complement.
AATTTTAGTGGTCATCCGCCGTAGTTGTCTCCTCAGAAAACAGTTGCGGATAGTTAAGTCTCATCTGATCTTCACGCACTCTCGTGAATTCTGGCCATCTACGGCGCTTTCCTCCGATCTTTTACAATCGGTATGTTGTTCTGCTTCATACGTTTGACCTTACGGTTCGTAATTTCAATAGGTTCCTCTACCAAATGAAGTCTACCATCAACTTGTATCTTTTCCAAAGGAATTACCAAACTTTCGTTCGATAAGCATTTCTATAAGTTAGAAACATGGAAAGTGTCATGAACTTCACTGAGTTCTTGCAGTAACTCTAGTATGTACGCTACCGGTCCAATTCCTTCGGTAATCTCAAACGATCCAATATACCTCGGACTTAGCATGCCTCGCTTATCAAAACGCACTACACCCTTCCAAGGTGATATCTTCAGCATAACCTTGTCTCCAACCTGAAATTCCAAATCTTTCCTTTTAAGATCTGCATAGCTCTTTTGATGATCTCGTGCTATTTTCATTCTTTCTCGAATCTGCACGATTTTCTCAGTCGTTTCATGTACATCTCAGGACCAGTTAACTGACTATCTCCTAACTCAGTCCAACATATAGGTGATCTGCACTTTCTGCCATACAGTGCTTCAAAAGGCGCTGCCTTTATACTCGCGTGGTAACTATTGTTATAGGAGAACTCTACTAAAGGTAGATGTCTATCCCATCCAATTCCAAAATCAATTACATACGCTCTTAACATGTCTTCTAGTGTCTGAATCGTCCTCTCACTTTGCCCATCATTCTGCTGATGGTAGGCTGTACTCATGTCTAAACGAGTTCCCATGGCATCTTGCAAAGCTTACCAAAATCTAGATGTAAATCTACTATCTCTGTCGGAAATAATGGATAGCGGCACTCCATGTCGTGAAACTACTTCCTTTATGTAGATCTGTGCCAACCTCTCCATCTTATCCGTTTCCTTAATCGGTAGAAAATGAGCAGACTTCGTAAGACGATCAACGATAACCCAAATCGTATCATAACCTCCTACCGTTTTAGGTAACTTAGTGATAAAATCCATTGTAATATTCTCCCACTTCCATTGGGGAATCTCTGGTTGTGTCAACAAACCTGACGGTTTCTGATGCTCTGCTTTAACTTTAGCACAAGTCAAGCACTTACCAACATAGGTAGCGATTTCGGCTTTCATATTAGGCCACCAATACAGTGCCTTAAGATCTTGGTACATCTTCTCGGATACAGGGTGAATAGAATATCTTGTCTTGTGTGCCTCTTCTAGCACTAGTTCCCTTAATCTGCCAAACTTCGGTACCCATATTATGTCGATAAAATACCGGGTTCCATCGTCTCGAGTAACAAACTTCTTATCAATTCCTCGAAGTGATTCGGTAGCAACGTTCTCTTCTTTCAACACCTCTAGCTGTGCGTCACGTATCTGAGAAGTAAGGTTCCTTCGAATAGTGAAGTTCAATGCTCTAACTCGAATAGGCTTAACTCTCTCATTCCTACTCAAAGCATCTGCCACTACATTAGCCTTACCGGGATGATAGCTAATGTCACAATCATAATTGTTCAACAATTCGATCCAACATCTCTGTCTCATATTAAGCTGTTTCTGATCGAAAATATGCTGCAGACTCTTGTGATCAGTGAGTACAGTGAACTTAGTACCATACAAATAGTGTCTTCACATCTTCAGTGAAAAAACTACAGCACCAAGTTCTAGATCGTGAGTCGTATAGTTCAATTCATGTATCTTCAATTGTCGGGATGCATATACAATCACTTTCTTACGTTGCATCAACACGCAACCAAAACCTTGCCGCGAAGCATCGCAGTAAACTACGAAATCCTCGGTTCCTTCGGGTAAAGACAAAATCGGTGCAGTCGTTAACTTCTCTTTTAACAACTGAAATGCAACTTCATGCAACTCTGTCCATTCATACTTCTTACCCTTGTGAGTCAATGCTGTTAACGGCCGGGCAATAGTAGAAAATTCCTCCCATGGAGTCTCAAATGCCTGATCCATACCTACTGATTTGGCATAGGTATTCCACTATGTCAAAGCACCATCAGATAACTTACAAGATGCAAACTTCGTTCTATCCGTATCTCTACAACTACTGATACGGAAAACTGACTCAAGCTTCTCAAACCAACGAGTTAAACCAACTGGACCTTCGGTGCCATTAAATGAGTGTGGTTCACAACTCAAGAAAGTCTTGTACGTACACCCTACTTGTCCATTGTTTTGAGTATTAGTCACATCTTGGTTTCGCTGATTCGTAGCGTTCACATTGTTACTATTGGTTCCGTTTCTGAGTTCTGCCACAGCTTCGGTTAATCCTTCGGAAATCCACCGACAAACATCAGCTTGGGAAACTGGCTTGGGCGGCATTATCTTTCTGGTCAAGATAACACATTTGGTTAGTGTCAATGAAATCGACATATAAAATATACTAGCAACGGAACGATGCATAGTAACTAATATTAAATCATAGCGATTTTAGTAGCACTAGTGATATGTAATAGCGATACATAGCGTTTAGTAGTAGCAGTAGTAAGAAAAATGTACACTAGTAACATTATCACTAATTAGCAATAGTAGTAGCAACACCAAGCATAAATCGTCATTAATAAACCAACACTTAAAGAAATAAACTTTTCGTTCAATAATCATGCATAACCAACGAAAGTAACATATTCCTCATGTCATAAGTAAAACCACATAAGTAAAGCCACATCTAACAATGTATGTGCGAACATCATATAATAAACAATAATAATCAAATAATGTTTAATATCGTGGAACAAGTCTAGTCGAGCGATCTCTATTTGTGTTTCTGGAGTTCCTTTAACAAGTACTCGACCATTTTCTCCAAATTTTTGACTCGCAATGTGAGGTCACTAGGGTTGTTGTCATTAGCAGTAGCAGTGGAGGTACTAGGTTTAGAAGTAGATGTAGAAGCGTCATAGGGATGAAAACGGCTACACATCTCAAGTGACTGGTTATCATAGCGAAAACTCTTACAAAAGGGGTTATTAAGTCGAGTAGGTCCATTTGGTATCCTGCGGTGGCCTCTCGGTCCGTAGGGGTTAACATAATCGGGTTTAACAAAAGGCGATTGGGGTGAATCGAGTACATCAGGTTCGGATTCGGATTCAGGTTCCGATTCTTCCTCGGAATCCTCTGCCGGTTCCTTTCCTTTAAGCTCATTCTCATGCTCGGTTTCCATCTCGGGTTCTGATTCGGTATCATCCACAAACTCGAGTATCGTATTTCCTTGCGCTTGCACGGTTTCCTCAAATTCCGTGTCGGAGTCGGTAAGAATGATAGGATTAGGAGAAGTCATCTAGCACTCAAAGAAAAATACAAAGTTAGTCACTTAGTAATCACGCCATAATAGATACCAAGTAACATAGTAATTTATTTAACTAGGGTTAATGTAACTTAACAAGTCTAAGGTTACAGTCTAGACGCGCTAGTTGTCCTAACGGTCTACTCTCTAATGCAGCCTAGTCCTAGGTAATCGATCTGCTCTGATACCAAATGTAATACCCCATCAGAATCTACTAACGGAGTATTAACTCCTTGTCCCACAGTTTAGCGGTCACGCCCTCTATATGAGACGTTTTCGAAAAGTATTCGCATTAATCATTAAAACAAAGTCATTTATTAAAGAAAATGTGACTGGAAACATTTGACGCCAATGACTAATGTAAATGAACCCAAACATCTTAAAAGAAAACTGTTTAAATGCGAATATTTATTCTTGAAATGAACATGATAAACATGCTGGACGCCGTCCAGTTCTAGCAGCATACATCATATAACTTCAATTAAGCAGAAGCACTAGCTCTATGTACCTGAGATGAAACATGCAAAACGTCAATGAAAAACATTGAGTGAATCTACAGGTTAGGAAATCATTTCTTAAGTTAGGCCACAAGATTTTTCTTAGAAAACATCATAGGAAAAGTATACATTATCATGAGCACTTGATTATAAAGCTTTAACCTTTGCGTGAGCCGATCACACGTCTTAGTTTACCCTATCCTAGCGATACACTGATCAAGTGAACGAGTAACAACTACATAAGCACCTGTTTATTTTGCGGTGAGGTTTGTCAAACCTAACGGTACCGTCCCTATAAGTCGAGCTTACAAAGTAACTAATATAATCAAGCTAAGGGATTTTTGATATGAACTCATATGTATATTCTTAGTAAGTTACTTGTGCCAAACACGTAAAAAATTTGTAAAAAGCATGCATCTCATCCTTGTAAAAACATAGTAGGGACTGTAGACTCACCTTAGCAAAAGCACTCGTAAAGATCTTAGCAAATCGTACTTTTGTCGAAACTCTCGACTGAACAACGCAACCTAATCAAGTAAATCATCTTAAGTATACACTAATAGGTCAAACTTCATCAACCCATAGTGTAGGCAAAGTCCTAGTGCTCAGACTGACTCAACGAACAAGTAAAAGTCAACTAATCCAAGCAAGTCAAACCAAAAGTCAACTAGGTCAAAGTGGTCAACTAAAGTCAAACATCTCAGTAGGTCATGAAAACATGGTCAACAAGTCAAACCTAGGTCATATAACATGTTATAGCTCGTAGTTTAGCAAATCGCATTTTCCGCTTCTTAGCGCATACCTTAGAAATTCGTACGTCGTAAAGAGATACATCTATAGCACATAACACATAATTCATAAAATTATGATCAACTCCAGATCATAACTATACTTAAAATCAATTCCAAAAAGTCTGGCCAAAGCCTCATACGATAATTAAAAGTCCAATATCAGAAAGGATCAAGTCTGAGTTCATCACAAAAATTTCTGCTCGCGCGTCAGTTTTTAAACATTTTTCAAAAAATATAGAAAATAGATTTTGATGAACGGCCAATTGGTGTCATCTCAAAACATCTCAAAGTTTTAGTGATAAAATAATCAGAAGCATTTATTTAGCCAATTTGTACAGTTTCGTAAAACATTACAGTCTCATCAGTTTTTGACCATCAATCGGACGCATCACATATATAAGCATATATCTCATGGCAATTCACGTTCTCGCAAGTTCGCATATAAATTAAACATGTCAAGGAACACCTATACTAACATATTTCATAAGATTAAAGTCTAAATCAATTCCTAGTTCATTCTAGAAATTTTATGTGAACATAAAAACCGATTCAACATACTTTACAAATCAAATCTTCGTTTTATCATATCGGGAGCATTACATAACCTTTCGAAGAAAATCTTTAGTCCAAATTGCATAACTTTTCACAAGGAATACAGTAGTATACTTTTCATAAGCTAAAACACAAAGCATGCAACTCAGAAAATTCGGATTACGCATAAAACATAGTGAAATCTTCGATTAATCACATCTTAAGCATACGATAACGAAATCAAGCAAAATCGGAGTCTAAAATTAATAAATTTTCGATATCTTTCTATTTAAACACATTAAAAGATCAGATCTCATACCAATTTAATTAGATCAACAAGAAACAAATTCGTTTTTCGAACATACAACGTTAATTACGCAATCAATCAACAATTAACAACATCAATCACCATTAATTGAGCACTAGACTTGATTACACTATGTAATTGAACAAAAAAACTGAATTAATGAAATTAGGGTTACTAGTTATACCTCAAACGATTAAATTGAGCACACTAACGCGTAGAGAACGACACAAGGAACAACTTTCGTGTACAAACCTTCTTCAAATTTTGAGTTTTGAATGTGTGTGAGTGTGTGGAGGCCGACGGCCAAAGGAGGGAGGGAGAGGGAGGGAGAGGGAGAGAATGTCGATTGTATGTGTGTGTATTATGAGGGTTTCTAGTCTAGTTCCTTCCTTAAATACATTAGGGCCTAATTAGAGTCCATCATTAGCAAGTAAAGGTCCAAAATACAAACACAAGGGGCCCACTAAAGGGGTTCGGCTGATTGGCCTTCTTATGGGGGCTCGGGCTCAATTTTGCTTCATTACTCGTACGCGCGTGGTCCGTTTCGAGTGCCGTTAACCGTACCGGGTCTCTGGAACGTTAACTAGTCGTTGAAACTCAATCACCGAGTTTAATTCATTAAATAAATAATAAATTAAAAATAATTTTCTTAAAGTCAATAATTATCGAAAATAATTATTGTGTCGTTTTCTGAGTTCCGTAAACTGAAAAGCTTTCTAGACGACAAACTTAATCGTAACGTTTTCTAGTTATTTCGCTAACCGAAATAAGTTCGTAAATTAATATAGCATATTAATTCAAACATTTCTCTAATAAGTATGTATTTAATTCTATTAAACACACAAATCTAAGTAACAATCGTTAAATACTTAACGGACAATTAACGATAGTAAATGGAAAAAGTCGGGTTGTTACACGTTTAGTCAACATGAAGCTCAAAAGTGGAACTTCAGTTTCCGAGCATACCAGTGAGTTCCAGAGCTTGGTCAACCAGTTATCGTCTGTAGATATGCCTCTTGGCGATGAAGTTCGGGCGCTATTGCTACTTAGTTCTCTTCCCGATAGCTAGAAAACGCTGGTCGTAACACTCAGCAACTCAGCTCCGAATGGCAAACTTACCCTGTCAATGGTTAAGGATGCCCTATTCAGTGAAGAGGCAAGGAGAAAAGACATGGGCACAGATCAGACCCATGCCTTTGTCACAGAGAATCAGGGGAGACAGCGAATGAGTAGCAAAAATAAATGGAGAGGCAGAAGCAAGAGCAGGGGCAGGTTAGCTGATGGCAGAAAACCAACATATAAATGCCATCATTGTGGATTAGAGGGACATATGAAAAAGAACTGCTATAGATTGAAAGAGGAACAAGGTCAAAGAAGTTCACAGCCGAAGAATAAGGGTGGAGAAACATTAGTGACTATCTCTGGTGATGTAGCTTATTGTTCAACCCATGATGAGACATGCCTTCACGTCTCACGAGAAGAAACAGAATGAGTGGTAGATACTGCAGCTTCCTACCACGTGACTCCATATAAGGAATACTTCACAACATACAAAGCTGGTGACTTTGGAGCTGTGAAGATGGGAAATTCCAGTTTCGCTGAGATTGTCGAAATTGGTGATGTCAAGATAAAGGCAAGTTCTGGGAGCACAATCACTCTGAAGGATGTCCGCTGTGATGGCCCCGTCAAAACACTTAACGGCTCCGTCACTTGGTCCCACAACTTGATCGAACTTAAATGAATTTAACAAACGACATTGCATTCTTTTATTTCAAAAGTTTCCCAAAAAGGAAAGCATACCAAAATATGTAGTTTAAAAGTAACCCAACATATTAATAATCCAAAGTTGACACAAAATATTGTCAACAACCCACAAGTATTAATTATTCAAAAACCGAATGCAAGCCAAAGTATCATAAATTGTTTCATAAAAATCTGCCCAAATGCATGCAGACTCTTCTAAACACAGCGGAAGCATCACATAAACTCAAGTACCTGTGAAAACATGCGAGTAAACTGTCAACACAAAGGTTGAGTGAATTATAGGTTTAAATAATTGAATAAACTTTAGACCACAAGATTTAAAAATGTTAGAAAATATTAAACATTATTCCATTATCAATGAGCTACCTGGTAACCACTTAACCCTTTATTTACCCTTGCCAAACACAATAAAAATATACACTGGACAGTGTATCTACAACAAAATACGAAGTACTAAACATTCCGATTATAAATTGCTAGCGCGACTAGCTCGAAATGGGGTTGTCAAACCCGATAGATCTATCCGTAGGATTCGCGTTCACCGGTAGAAACCAATGATTACAGTTACCAGACTAGGGAATATTTTTGTCCAACTCACAATGAATAATTTAAATTTAATTGTCACTTGTGTCTAAACGTGAAATAAAATGCATGTAATCACATCCCAAAAATATACTTTGAAAAGTATGTAAAAACGGGAATATAACTCACCTTAATAGTAACGAAGTAACCAACACAATTAAGCGAACAACAAATGTAGTACAGTGATCAGGAATGATCACAACGCCGACCTATAAATAAAGCAGGTCGATATAAATAACTAACTTAGGTCAAGTCTTAGTATGATAGCAATTGTACATGTTGCAAGTAGTCATAGAACAATACTCAATATGCATCGATTTGATTGGAACAGCTTACGGACACACACTTTCTATTTTTAGAAAGTTTCTATTTTTAGCAGGTTTCCATTTTTGGAAAGTTTCTATTTTTGAAAAGTTTCTATTTTTGGAAAGTTTATATTTTTGGAAAGTTTCTATTTTTGGAAAGTTTCCAAATTTAGAAAGTTGCTATTTTAGGAAAGTTTATAAGTTAGGAAAGTTTTCTTAATTAGAAAGTCAACAAAAGTCAACTGAAAGTCAAAGTCAACTCAAGAGTCAACCTTGGTCAAACCTAGTCAACGTTAATTTTAAAAGTGTAAGTTGTAATAATAATGTAAGTTATTACGTTTATTAAAGTTAAATATGTCTAATTATGTCATAACATAAGTTTAATTAAATTAAAATGAATTATTAAAGTTAATATAAGTTTAAATGATATATTTAATATAACATAAGTATTTAATTAATTAATTAAATATTAGTCATAATATAAGTATTATTAATTAATAATAAATTTTAAATCATATCATAAGTATTATTAATTAATAATGAATTATTAATCATATCATAAGTTTCTAATTATAATTATTAAATCATAAGTATTTAATAATTAAATTATAATTAAATAATAACTAAGCCTTATAATAATTAAATAATTAATTAATCCTTATTATAAGTCTTATTATAATAATCTCATAATATAAGTTTAATACTTATCATAAGTATTTTCCATTAATAAAGAAGTATTATTAATCATATGTTTAATTAAAATGTTAATTAAATCATAAGTATTAATTAAATGATATAATAAATATATATCATAAGTTGTAAATAATAATAATTACTTTTTTTATCATAAGTAATTAAATGATAATGAAATCCATTATTTATATCATAAGTTTAATAATTAGTCACAAGTTTTAAATCAAAAGTTCATCGGGTCGTATCCTGAGCCCCGGGTGTCGGTTTTTGGCGAGCCTTACATATATCTCCGCCTAAGCAAACCACCCGATACTTTGGTACACTTAAGAACACCCCAAGAACAGTCCACAAGTCATGATGTACAACTATTACACTACTTGGAACTTCAATTCACTCAAAATCGTGTTTTAGACGTAACGGGTGATTCGTGGCTCGGATTGAGATGACCCGAACATGAAAGTTCTCCCCACCATCAGTCATAACACACTAACACACCCTAAAGTCACCAAATATGGTCACAAAGTCGGACCAAAGCTGGTTCATACCAAAATCACATTTCAATCTTAACAAAATACCACTTTGATCATATCTAGGGCTCCGGGAATCGAAACGACATGAATCCGGAGTCTAAAATTAATGTCTTGATGAGAGGAACTCATCTAAATCTTTATTTTAACTTCTATAACAGTCACAATTCCAGAATTAAATAAAAAACTGCTGTCCCAATTATATCAAACCGAAAACATATGTATTCGAGTAATTCTACGCATACAAACACCATTACAACAACAAGTAATCATAATACTATTAATATATAATCAAAATACAGAAATATAAATAAAAATCAAAAGTTCTAGGGTTAGGGTTTATCCCCTAATCGAGAAACGAGAAGTATAATCGCGTAGAGAACGGAACGAGGAACGCGTTGGTGTTAATTGATCCTTGATCCAAGCTATAAAAATTGATGAAGATGATGATGTTGGGGAGGTGGTAGGCGAAAGCCAAAGGGAAGGGCAAGAGAGAAAAAGAGAAAAATTAGATTTAGGTTTAGGAAATTATGGTGGAATGGAAATTAAAATCACAAAATAAGGAAACAAGGAGTATTACTCCCTCCCTTGGCTATTTCGGCCAAATGGTGGGGTAAGGAGTGGGCCCCACTAGCCCATATTGCTAAATGTTTAATTCCTGATGGCCCGAAAGCCCGAACGAATCCCGAAACGCGAAAACACGCTTACGCAATTAAAAATTCGGAGAGATAACAAATGCGCGACGAAAAATAAATATAAATATCCTATATAATTATATGATCTTAAAATATCATATTTAAAATAATTAAGATTTAAATATCCCAAAAACGCGACCGTTGGTTTGAAAACCGAATAGATTCGCCGGATAGAAATCCGCGACACGTAGAAACGTATAAATTAAAATATGAATACAATTATTCAAATAACACTTAATAATTAATATATTATTATTAATATAATAATATAGGTCATAGAAATGACGTAGCACAATTAACAGTTAACGGTCATTAAATAATTAACGGTAAAAGATAACGGAAAAAGTAGGGCTATGATAGTCATTTCTGTAGAGGCACGTGGAAATTGTCAAGAGGCGCTATGATAGTCACTCGGGGACACATTTGTGGCACACTGTACAAGACTCATGTGAAGATCTGCACAGACAGCATTAATGTTGCAGAAAAGGAGGCTTCACAAAATTTATGGCACCAGAGACTGGGTCACATGAGTGAGAAAGGGTTGTCTACCCTAATAAAGAAGAAGCTTATCAATGTAGACAAGGATGCTGCACTAGATCCTTGCAATCATTGTCTGTTTGGTAAGCAGCATAGAGTCTCGTTTAATTTTTCTTCAACGAGAAAATCAGAGTTACTTAGTCTGGTACACTCTGATGTTTGTGGTCCCTTAGAGGTTGAATCAATTGGCGGCAATCGATACTTTCTGATGTTTATCGATGATACTTCTCGAAAGGTGTGGGTATATTTCTTGCGGACGAAGGACCAGGTGTTCGATTACTTCAAACAGTTCCATATCATGGTAGAATGTGAGACAGGAAAGAAGTTAAAGTGTCTTCGATCCGATAACGACGGTGAATACTCTTCTAGGCAGTTCGATGCCTATTGCAGATCATATGGCATCCGACATGAGAAGACAGTTCCACATACCCCTCAACACAATGGTATAGCAGAAAGAACGAACCGAACAATCATGGAACGTTTTCGGAGCATGCTCAGTATGGCTAAGCTGCCAAAGCTATTCCGGGGAAAAGCAGTCAGAGTCGCATGTTACTTGATCAACCGATCTCCATCAGTACCACTGAGTTTTGAAGTTCCGGAGAAACTTTGGTCTGGAAAGGATCCATCATACTCTCACTTAAGAGTATTTGGATGTTTGGCGTATGCACATGTATTCAAAGAGCTCGGACATAAGCTAGATGCAAGGACCACTCCATGCATATTCATAGGCTATGGAGATGAAGAATTTGAATATAAATTATGGGATCCAAAGGAGAAAAAGGTGATCAGAAGTAGGGACATGGTGTTCCATGAAAGCCAGACAATAGAAGATATTGAAAAGCCCACAATATCTCAGAAGACAAATGTTGCTGCTCAGGTGCCAGAGACAACAATGGAATCATTCATGAGAAATGAATTTTTAGTGCAAGAAGAAATGCCAGAAGTAGAAGATAATAAGGAAAATAACGGTGCTGAGCAGGGGGAGCCACAACCCCATCTGCCAGATGTTACAGTATCATCACAAGGTCAAGATGATGGTGGATCTCCTTAGAACGTTCCAGAAGTTCGTAGATCTGAATGAGGTCGGATTCCATCAAGTAGATATCCAGAATCCGAGTACCTTCTACTTACTGAAGATGGAGAACCAGAGAGTTTTCATGAAGCAGTAACTCATAAGGATAAAGAAAAATGGTTGCTCGCAATACAGGACGAGATGGATTCTCTGCAGAAAAATCAAACTTATGAGATTGTAGAACTTCCACGTGGAAAGAAGGCACTGAAAAACAAATGGGTGTTCAAGCTGAAAAAGGATGGTAGTGGAAAAGTGGTGAAATACAAAGCACGACTTGTAGTCAAAGGATTCCAACAGAAGAAAGTGATTGATTTTGACGAGATATTTTCACCAGTAGTCAAGATGACTTCAATTAGAGTCATACTTGGATTGGTCGCAAGTATGAATTTGGATCTTGAACAAATGGATGTAAAGACAGCTTTTCTTCATGGAGATTTACAAGAAGAAATTTACATGGAGCAGCCGGAAGGTTTTGAGATTTCAGGAGATAACCTCGTATGCAAGCTGAAGAAAAGTTTATATAGTTTGAAGCAGGTACCTAGGCAGTGGTACAAGAAGTTTGACTCATGCATGGTGAGTCAAGGGTACAAGAAAACTACAACAGATGAGTGTGTCTACATTCAGAAGTTTTCTGAAGGAAATTTCGTTACTCTTCTACTATATGTAGACGATATTTTGATCGTAGGGAAAGACGCAACGAAGATTGATGTCAAAGCTAAGGGATACGAAATAGTTTATATTTTACTAGGAAACACTATTAAATATGCTACAATTTTACACAAGATATTTATTTATTTATAGAATGGATATACTTAAACCTTGCTACAACACTTATAGGCAGTGTACCTAATCGTACAGTAGTGTAGTTTTTAGTAAGTCCGGTTCGTTCCACAGGGAATCTTTTTTAAGCAAAGCTCAACGCTATATTAGTTTACTTTTATAAAAATACAAATATATATATAAGTAATATTATTATTATAAAGGGGGTTTTTTTACCGTTTAATGACCGGTTTGTCGATTTTAAAACTTTAGTCGCAGTTAAAACCAAATGTAAAATATTAAAAATAAATATAAGACTTAAATTAAAGCATGAAGTAAATAACGATAAATGAAATTGCGAATAATAAAAGTGCGATAAAATAAACTTGCGATAATTAAAAAGTACGATAATTAAAAGTGCGATTAAATACAATAACAATAAAAATGCGATAATTAGAAGTGCAATTAAATATAAAATAAAGGAAATTAAATATGAAATAAAAGAATTATGCTTATTTAAACTTCCGTAATCATGATGTTTGACGTGTTGATTTTAGTTTTATGCCCATGGGTTAATTGTCCTTTGTCCTGGATTATTTAATATGTCCGTCTGGTTTTTGTCCATAACAGTCCATCAGTCATAAATATAAAGTGCGAGTATCCTCGTCAAAGTATCCTTATACCCGAAGTTAAATATTCCAACTAATTGGGGACTTAAACTGTAACAAGATTTTAATACTTTGTTTATTAATTACACCAGGATGTCGACTGAGTGTAACCCAAGGTTTTAATATTTTGTTATCAATTATACCAAGTGTCCTTTGTACATAATTTCAGCCCTGTTTTAATTATTCTAGTGGCTATTAATCCATTCCCGTGTCCGGTTAAATGAACGATTATTCGTACATATAAATACCCCGCCCATCGTGTCCGATTGAGTGTATATGGTAATTTATAGGGACGCCCACTTGTAAATCTTTATATTAACATTAACAAACTATCATTTAGTTAAACAAATATAAAGCCCATTAATAGCCCATAGTCTAATTTCCACAAGTGTCGTTCTTTTGTCCAAACCCCAATTATGGTACAAAGCCCAATTACCCAATTTTAGTAATTAGCCCAACATCATGATTACTTCGGATTAAATAAGCATAATAATAACTTAGCTACGAGACATTAATGTAAAAAGGTTGAACATAACTTACAATGATTAAAAATAGCGTAGCGTTACACGGACAGAATTTCGACTTACACCCTTACAACATTCTCTAACATACCCTTATTATTAGAATTATAATTAAAATTAAAATATAAATTATAAATATATATATATATATATATATTTTACGTATGAGGAGAAGAAGAAAAAGATGGATGAAAATGATCAGAATTCGGTTTGCTTTATAGGGAGTTTTAAAACTGGGGGCTCCGCGACTCGCGACCTTTTTGGCCTTCAAACTCCGCGAGTCGCGGAGTTTGAAATTACAGCTCACAACTTTTGGAGTCTTTCTTGCCGACGGATTTTATATATAAATATAAAATATAAATAATTAATATAATTATTTATATATTATATTATATTCTTGTGCATAGTAGACTTGTAATTTTTAGTTCGTTGCGTCGAGCGTTGAGAGGTGACTCATGTCCCGGTTCCGGATTTTTGAACGTCCTTGCGTACAATTTTATATTTTGTACTTTGCGTTTTGAATCTTGTACTCTTGTAATTTCGAGACGTTTCTTATCAATAATTAGAACCTCTTTGATTGTCTTTTGTACTTTTGAGCTTTTTGGTCGTTTGCGTCTTCAATTCGTCGAATCTGTCTTTTGTCTTCACCTTTTATTATTTAAACGAATATCACTTGTAAATAGAACAGTTGCAATTAAAAGCTTGTCTTTCTTGAGGAATAATGCTATGAAATATATGTTCGTTTTTAGCATTATCAAAGATCAACCAGCTGAAGAAGGAACTCTCGAAGTCTTTTGACATGAAAGACTTAGGACAGGCTCAACAGATTTTGGGAATGCAGATAACCCGAGACAGGAAGAATAAAAGGTTATGGCTATCTCAGGAGAAGTATATTGAACGAGTGCTTTCACGTTTCAATATGAATAATGCCAAACCTATTAGCATTCCATTAGCCAACCATTTCAAGTTAAGCAAGAGTTCTTGTCCCTCATCCAATGAAGAGATCGGGGAGATGTCTTCAGTACCATATTCTTTAGCAGTTGGAAGTTTGATGTATGCGATGGTGTGTACAAGGCCCGATATTGCTCATGCAGTGGAAACGGTGAGTCGTTTTCTCTCCAACCCCGGGAAAGAGCATTGGAATGCAGTAAAATGGATTCTCAGATATCTTAAAGGTACAATGAATCTGTGTCTTTATTACGGGGGAGTTGATCCAATCTTGAAAGGCTGTACAGATGCGGATATGGCCGGAGATCCTGATAGTAGGAAATCTACTTCAGGATTCATTTACACTTTTGCAGGAGGAGCTGTTTCATGGCAGCCAAGACTACAAAAGTGTGTCGCATTATCCACAACTGAAGCAGAGTATATTGTTGCCGCAGAAGCTGGAAAAGAAATGTTGTGGTTAAAGCGTTATCTTCAAGAATTTAGAATCAAGCAAAAGGAGTACAAGGTATATTGTGACAGTCAGAGTGCTCTAGATTTGAGCAAGAACTCCATGTACCATTCCCGTACAAAACATATTGATATTCGCTATCATTGGATACGCGAGGTAATTGACCGACAACTATTGAGACTAGTGAAGATATATACAAAGGAGAATCCTGGGGATATGTTAATGAAGGTGGTGACTCGAGAAAAGCTAGTATTATGCAGAGACATAGCCAGGATGTTTTCCCGATTACGGCTAGAGGGGGAGAATTGATGAGTTTCCAGCCATCATCTAGATGCCTCTGTTCCAGCTACCATCTAGATGTTCAATGTTGCCAGCTTTGAACAACTCATACGGAAGTAGAAAAGTTGAATACAATGACGGCCGCCCACCTTCTTCGTTCACACGACACCTTCCTCGTTCACACCATTCCACCGCCACCAAAATTTTAGTATAAATAGAGGTTGAAACTTCAATTGTAAATCATCCCAAAAATCACTCAGAGAAGTGTAATCACAATCTAGATAGTGTGTGTGAGTTTGAGAGTTTTTAGAATTTTGTAAATACTCGTGTAATCTATTATTGTGAGTAATAGGTTTATTTTTCTCTCAAATTTATATCACCCAACATCCAGGCGATCCTCTCTTCCATCTGAGATTATTGTTTCTACATCATACATTCATGTTCTTCATCGTTCTTCATCATGAACCGAACCTAGACACGAATTGAAGCAAATTGCTAGACTTATCAAGTGATATCAGAGCATGAACAGCTAATCTACGGATCCTAAGCTTCAAATTCGTCCTACAATTCATAGATCAATCAAATCCTCTGGTTTCAGTTTAGTTTTTGCAAAAAAAATGGAGATTAATATGTTGATGTAAAGCTTATTTGTTGCTTATGTTTGTTGAATTGTGTTTCTAAACACTCATATAAGCTTCGATGATCAAAAAAATTCATTGAACAACATCAAATCAAGCAGAATCATCAAGTCAAACTTCACAAAAAGTCAAACTAAAAAATGGTGGGTTTAATTTTCAGTGATTTATAGCGATTTCTGATATTACAGATAGATTTAGAATTAGTTAGTGATTAATCCTACCATTTTTCAGATCTTAATTTGATACATCTTTATCACACGTGTCGAGAAAGCTTCTCACGCACTCCTGAATCTGAATATACATATATACATGCCAAAATTTTATATACGTGTTTCAGAAATCTCACACGCGTCAAAACATATATACGCGTATCGATCATACAAAAGCTAGGATACTCACGTGTTGGATTTCTGGGTTACATACGTGTTGAATTTTACACGAATTTGGATTGAAGAGATTGAAGAAGATTAGAGTTCATAAGCGTGTGTGTTAGATACATACGAATCTGTGTCTGTATTGTCATTCACTTGGGAAGACGAGGCATGAAAAGAAGCAGGTGTCTATCATTAATGATCCTAAGCCCATATCTGTTTTGGCCCAATCTTGATTAATTCAAACCCAGGCCAAGTTTACCTAAGTAACTCAGGTCCAAATTTCTCTTAAGTCCCGTTTGATTCACGAAATTCCAATGAAATTTGATGGAATTGGAATTGAATTCCTTACAATGGTCCGTTTACTTCATATGTTTTGGAAGGAATTAAATTCTTTGAAATCTTGAAATTTCTTCATCTATGGAATATTCAACTTTGAATTGATGGATTTGAATTCCTTCCAACTTTGAATTTATGATAAATCAAAACATTTTCATATACACTGTTGCCAAATGCCCCGTCTCAAGCCGTTGCTACGCCCGTCTCGAAGAAAACCGTCTAATATGACAGTCAACGGTCAAAATTCAGGTCAAAGTTGAAAAAGCAGGTCAAAGTCTCTAAAAATTCCAAAAAGCCGGAAAGTCTGTAAAATCGGTCAAATTTGTCTTATTTTAGTTTGAATTTTATGTATTATATTAACGGTGATAGCGATTATGGGTATAAATTAGTCAATTACAGTTTTTGCTTTACAATATGTACACATATATACATTTATATATATATATATATATATATATATATATATATATATATATATATATATATATATATATATATATATATATATATATATATATATATATAAGTCAACTTTAGTCAACGTCTGTCTCGACCCTCGTATAGACCCCGTCTTGAACGTCTCAACCTTTTTAGGAACCGGCCGTTGTGACGACCCGGGAATTTTCGAACAAATTTAAACTTAATCTTTATATGTTTCCGACACGATAAGCAAAGTCTGTAATGTTGAGTCACAAAAATTTTGAACTGTTTCATATATTCGTTTGACTTTCTACCATTCCCGACGATTCACGAACAACTATTTGTAAATAGATAACATATATATTTAAATAGGTATTTATAATTTGAAATATAATTTGGAATATTATATAATTTAATTATTAGAATTTATATTGTAAAATAAATAAAATGTGATGTAATGGAAACTATATTTAATTATATATAGATAAATATAAATATGTATATAAATATTACTTGTAAATATATAAAGTTATAGTAAATCTTTTTGTTTTAAAAAAAAATATATAATATATTTGTTTAGTAATTAAACTTGCTATTTTAAAACTGTTTATATATAGAAAGGAATTATATTAAAAATAAAGGATTTTGAGCTGAATTGGTAAACGTCAGTAATACTCGGGTGACATTTTGTTAGCGTTCATATAGATTTAACATGAGGTTATGAAGGATTAAAATAAAAGTTGAGCTGTAAATCGATTACGAAGATTTTAGATTTGTTAAAAATATTTTTACCTTTATAAGATTAAATATTAGTACTCCCTACATATAAATTGGAACTGAAAATAAATAATTTTCGAATCTTTTTGATCAGGTTTTAAACAGGTAATGAGTGAAATAATTAAATAAGTTTAATCTAAAAATTTAAGATTTTTAGGAGCAATTTTATATTTTAACTGTTTAGTAAATGGACACGATATAGCACTTCGTGAATTAATAATAAAACAAATCTCCGGCTGCTTTACTGTAATTACACGTTTGCTAAAGTTTAGTTCATTGATCCACTTGACTTTTGCTTTATGGAACACTACACATGACAACACCCATAGATTAAATAAACACATATACATACATGTTAGATGAGTCACCATAAACCTAACCACTTAATTCTTTTTATTTTATGTCCAAATACCACCATGATATTGAAGCATGTTGCTACTTATTTCGCCAACCAAACCCCAACCACAACCTGTGAACAGCTGCTATTTCTTCTTGCTCGAGCACCACTTTATTCGAAACCCACCACAATCATCACCTTCATAAACCCACGAACGATTTTCTTTTTCTGTTTCCACTTGAATATAACCTATTTCTAATTTCGTTCTATGATCACCAAGCACCCAATACTATTTTTATGTCCTGTCGTGAATCAATCAACGTGAACCCAGAAGACTACTATTGTGCTCTTGTTTTCACTCTAATAAAGATAAAGATGATGAAAAGTGAACCTGGTTTACAGCTCGAAAAGTGACAACCTACAACTCGTTTAAAACTATTGTTACTGCTCAACCGTTGTCACTATTATAATTCGGTTCCTGCTGCGTTCACCACCTAGACGTCCCAAAAATTCACCATCAATCCAACATTTAAAGACCAACCTGTTACCGTCACTGTTTTAGGCCATCAAACCACTCCTTAAACATCATCATCCTTTTCTCTATCTCCTTCTAAAATTCTGCTCGAACTCCAAAACAACCACCATCGACCACCTGCATTTTCTTTTTCCGTTTGTCGAGCTCAACCACCCATCACCACTGTTTCCAACACCAAGACATCACCATACTACAACCACCCACCTCCTACTTTGGCTTGACTCTTTGTCTTCGATAAAACCCATCTTAAAAACATGTTCATTTTCCCGAACTATTTTCTTTGTTGCAACCGTAAACCATCACCTTTAACCTCATTGATCACCACCATGTTTAATCTCGAACCATACCCCACACCATAACCCGTCTCTTCCTCTCTCCTCCCTCTCTCTAACTTTGAACCACCATCAATTACACCATGGAAACCCACCACCGGTTTATATTTATTTATATATATATGTATGATATCAAACCACAAGAAACCCAAGTACAATCACACCATTATACGCTCAAAGCCTACAGCCAATTCTACGTTCTTCAGCTTCTGTTAGGAAATTTAAAACGCGAAGTGATAGCTACAGTTGCTGCTACGCTGCTATTTTCTGTTTAGGATGAAGGTACAACGATGATGTTATGATACAAGATAGATGATGAATTATGTGTGAGCTTTTAGAAGTTAAAACTAAAATAAACATATTTGTTATTTAATTGGAAGTGGAAGGTTAAAGTGGATTGTGGAGTACGTACAACCAATTTTCGAATTGAGGAACTGGTATAGAAATTGGATCGAGCTTTGTTTGGGTTGAATCATCATTTAATCTAACTAATTGGGAGTTGTATTTTGATCTAGCGGTATGTGGGCTTCATTTAAATGGGTTGTTTATAAAGAAGAAACCGAAACATTAGGCTTAAATATATTTGAGTGGTGAATTAAATCAGAAATAAAGTAACAGAGGGATGGCTAGGCGTGTTTGTGTTTAACCAAGAGGTCTCGGGTTCAAATCTGGTCTCTGCCATTTTTCTTTTTGGAAGGCTTTTAGAGAGGTAGCTACTACTACTACTACTACTATTATTATTATTATTATTATTATTATTATTATTATTATTATTATTATTATTATTATTATTATTATTATTATTATTATTATTATTATTATTATTATTACTACTAATATTATTAATTACATAATAAGAAAAATAGAAAATATGATAACTATACCATGAATATAATTATAAGTAATCCTTATTAAAAGATTATATTTATAAGTTATGTAAATATTAATAAATATAAAACCATTTTTTTAAATACTAATTTAACTTATATAAGCTTAAATATATATAAACATATTTTGAAATAAGTATCTAACATATTTAATTAGCTTTTTAATTATTAAAATATTAAACGAATATGAAAGTATATATATATATATATATATATATATATATATATATATATATATATATATATATATATATATATATATATACATAATAATTAAAATATAGATTGTGTTAAAATAAGTTCTTTATATTATTTGATATATATTACTGATATAGGTTCGTGAATCCGAGGTCAACCCTACACTTGTTAAATGACGTCATATGTATTTTTACTACAAAATAAAGTATGTGAGTTCATTTGATTCCCTTTTACTCTTTACATTTTTGGGACTGAGAATACATGCGCTGTTTTTATAACTGCTTTATTAAATGCTTTTGAAATATATTTTGAACTAAGAATACATGAAATGCTTTTATAAATGTTTGACGAGATAGACACAAGCAAAACATTTCTCGAATGAATTATGTGGACGTGATAATTGCCACCATTGAATTATGTGGACGTGATAATTGCCACAATTGATATGAATATTTTTCCCCTGATTATTATTGCTTGGTAACCTATGAATTAGGGAACATCACTAATTTTGAGAATTAGTGCACGCCTAATTGACGCGAATCCTAAAGGTAGCTACCTGGTTTAACACCCCCACCCAGAATGTTCACTAGACGGAAGGGCTAGTAGGCGTGGTGTTTAGTACTTCGAAGTTTATATGATTATTATACAGACGAGATGTTCTGTTTTTGGGATATTATTATGCGCATTATATGTTAAGGTCGGTTACCAAGCCAAGCTATGAAAGCAATGAAAAGTGAATGTTATGTATCGAGATAATGATTTTATACACAGGTTATGTGTATGTTATTTTTGTGCACAAGATATGTGTACGGTTACTAAGATTTATGAAAGATGATTTCGTACACGAGAAAGGTATACTGTATTTAAAAGATATCGCATGTACATTACAGGTGGGTATAGGATTCGGGCCCATTTTTACCATGCAGGATTTAAATCTTGTGGTCTATCAAAATGATGAATTTTATTATTTTATGATAAACTTATGAACTCACCAACCTTTTGGTTGACACTTTAAAGCATGTTTATTCTCAGGTATGAAAGAAATCTTTCGCTGTGCATTTGCTCATATTACATGGAGTCGTTCATGGCATATAGAGGTCAGAACCTTGCAATGGGACCAACTGTTGAAGACTTCGTCCAGATGGATTAGGGCGGGTCCTTTCAGTTGGTATCAGAGTGGTGGTCTTAGCGAACCATGTCTTGCATTAGTGAGTCTAACTGATAGTTGTTTAGATGCATTAGTGAGTCTGGACTTCGACCGTGTCTGCATGTGAAAAGTTTTACTTATCATTTCGTGTTGAAAATTATTTGCTTATCATCCTTAAAGTCTAGACACGTCTTACTGCCTCTATTGCATAGACAGTGTATAGATAAATTCATATCTTAGCGTCTCTGCTAATCCATATCTTAGCGTACCTGTTATTGTAAACTTGCCTGTTGTATTCCGTAGATTCCTCCATAACTTATGGGATTTGAGTATTATATATGCATATGTAAATTATGTATTGCAGGGTACTAATCTACATCCTATAATCTATTTCTTATCGAAAATCTTTCATCTGATCGTACGAGATGAATCCCTCAACCAGTTCGAATTCCTCGGATTTCGACAGCTATTTCGATATGGAGTTTCAACTAAGCTCCGAAAGCAGAGTCACCAGAATAAATCAACCAATTCATTTGATGGGTTCGTAGTCTACCTAATCATTGGAGACAAGAAGAAGGTGATCCTTTCCGTCAACCGAATTCACCTCTTGGTGAAGAACCTGAAGCACTTACCGGCGAACCTATCCGCAACACCATTTTCACCCTCATTTCCTAAATATCTCGCCACGATTATATACTATCTCAAATTTTAAACCTTATTCATTCGCTCGTTCCGACCGACAATCATCCTGGAATAATTGAAGAAGTCAACGAACATCGCGCTCGAGTAATCAATCTGGAGAATATGGTGCAAAATTTACCAGCTTCAACAACATCACCGGCACCAACAGTACCATCAATAACAGCACCAGTACCATCAACAATCTATGCCTCAACATCTCATTTTATACCTCAAGTATAATTATCGTTCTACGTATCATTCTACATCAATTATCTTCGTTCGGTATGGCAATTTTGTAATCTCTAATGTTTTAGAGATTATATATTCTTGTTCTAATAATAAATCAAATGAGATTAATATCACATTAACTCATTAAATCCATGATTATATCTGAAGAAAATATATATGTATATATATATATTTTCATAAAGATTGTAATTAAAAATTCTTTCGTACAAACTATTAATGGTGAAAATATTTTAACGGGTAGGTAATACCCGAGGAATATTTAGATTTCATATTAATAAGTTACACTGTACATTCTTCGAATTTGATTCAACAGTCATTTACTATCCTACTTACATCCACAGATATATGTATCCGTTCACCACAGAATAACCATTTTTATTCAATTTTATATTTGGATTTTGACCTATCAGAGTCCATCAAGTGGCATAATGAAGAAAATATTGGACAAAATAAAATTTGTTAGAAAAAAATGAATTAACTATGAGAAATTCTATTAAGAATCCACGCTAACAAAATCCTAGCTAACTGTTTCTAGCTAACTGTTGATTCCATATTACATTTGATCGCAATTTATTATCGCAATTTTATTTATCGTCATTTAATTTTTGTATTTATTTTACGCACTTTAAATATCGGGACACGTATATAAGGTTTTGACATATCATATCGACGCATCTATATATAGTATTTGGAATAACCATAGACACTCTATATGCAGTAATGCGGGAGTTAGCTATATAGGGTTGAGGTTGATTCTAAAATAATATATATACTTTGAGTTGTGATTGAGTCTGAGACATGTATACAATGGGTCACGATACGTATTAATTAATTGGAATATTATATATTAAACTATATATGAATTGTTGAATTTCTAACTGTGGACTACCAACATTGGATAATTACAATGAATTAAAATATTGATTATAAGATATGAAACTAAACATTTCTTCAAGTTTGCAACTTGATTTCATCTTAAACCTCATTTGTATCTTGACAATTACAATCTACGTTCAAATCTTTCATGATTCTTGAAAACACCTCAATCGAGAGGATGAACCAACCGCACTTCATCTACGGAAGGAAAGATTTATGCATATAGTTATGCACCTGAAAAACTCTCGAAAACTGAGTAAACGTTTAACACGTAGCTGTGCTAATTCCTTTAGCGTTATTATTAACGGAAATAACTTTGCAACTCCTGTTTGAGATAACCAGTTTTGTCACAGCTCTAGCAAGTCAACTTCGACTTTTCGTTCAAAACAACCTTATTATAACCTTGATATATACGCGTGCTCTTTTATTAATACTGGGGAACCTTTTATATTCCACCATACAACCATCAGCATTTAATCATCTAAAAACACAAATCTCCTAAAAACACCTCGGATTGATAACCGACGATTCGGATATGGCTACATTAAATGCAGATGAAACAGTAAATTTATAGATGGCCTGAATGGCAAAGGGTTTGATGATAAAGAATGGAGTGTTGGGAACGCTCGATAGAAAATTTGGTACTGAAAAATGGATTGAGCTAACCATGAAGAAAACCAAGGACAAATACAAGGAAAAAAATCCTATATTCATAGAATCCAGGTAACGCTGGATCCAATGAAGTCTTCAACGAATATCTTGCTCCCTATTCATGTTAAAATCTTGCGAAAAAAATCTTTCTTCATCAACTTTAGAACTTAGAAATTCCAAAATATCATCATAAATATCTTCGATATTTCTGAGGATATTTTCATAAATAATCTTGTCTGAAATTATTTATTTCATCGTGCTATCTGTGTTGCATCATAAAGAAAACTATTTTAGTTTCTAAATTTCTTTAAAATTCGAGTTTAAATTATGAATGATTTCTGGAGAAGTGTTGGGAATTGAAGCATGAGTTAGTATAATATAAAGACGTCAGGCCAACGTGGTTATATTACAGTAAGTCATGCTGAGTTTCTAATGGAACGTGATCATTCATAGATCATAACGTCATCATGTGCCATGTTACATAACTCCTTCATTATGCTTAACTTCTGAACATATCAAGAAAGTATATTCTTGATAATTCCATCCTCAGTAATTCTGGTAATTTGACAAATCAAATCGTGCTAATACATTCCTTCCTGCTTAGAACATTATAATTATTCAAAACTCTATATCTACAAATTCTGGACTATTATTCGCTTGACTTGAAGTCGGGAAGAGAAAACAAAAGCATAGAGCTTCGAAACATAAGGGAAGATATAAAACCCGACAACACAGAAATTACAAACCGTGGATATTAATACGAATAGCAATATAAAGACACGGTAGAATTAAGAATAGTATCAGCCCAAGGTAATGGTAGAAGTAAATAGATTTTTCTGGTGGAAGATTAAAAAGAAGAATGACAGAAATGATAATTAGGAAAATATCAAGGATTAGAACTGGATGAAGCATTTTCACAATATTTTAGAAGCAAGAATTAAGAATAAAAGTATAGGAATGATGAAAAGAATGGAACGAAAGAAGTTCATTTATAGTGTAAATACCAGACAAAGCAATCGAGATAGATGATCGCATTTAAGAGATCCTAATTTCCTCAAATCTCGAAGAATCAGATCTTATAGATTTCCAAGATTTTCTTTTGAATCCCTTGAATTCCGGAAATCCACCGTGACTACGTCAAAAGATAAATCTCTATCCCAATCTTTTGTGATAACTTCATTCGTACGCTTCGAATGATTAAATCGTTTTATCTATATTATTCAATAATGATAAAACTCTATTTATCAATTAATATTCGTCATGAAAACATTCTTATTGTTAGTTATGACGACCCCACTCAAATTTCGAGACGCAATTTCTTTAACGGGTAGGTACTGTGACGACCCGGGAATTTTCGACCAAATTTAAACTTAATCTTTATATGTTTCTGACACGATAAGCAAAGTCTGTAATGTTGAGTCACAAAAATTTTGAACTGTTTCATATATTCGTTTGACTTTCGACCATTCCCGACGATTCACGAACAACTATTTGTAAATAGATAACATATATATTTAAATAGGTATTTATAATTTGAAATATAATTTGGAATATTATATAATTTAATTATTAGAATTTATATTGTAAAATAAATAAAATGCGATGTAATGGAAACTATATTTAATTATATATAGATAAATATAAATATGTATATAAATATTACTTGTAAATATATAAAGTTATAGTAAATCTTTTTGTTTTAAAAAAAATATATAATATATTTGTTTAGTAATTAAACTTGCTATTTTAAAACTGTTTATATATAGAAAGGAATTATATTAAAAATAAAGGATTTTGAGCTGAATTGGTAAACGTCCGTAATACTCGGGTGATATTTCGTTAGCGTTCATATAGATTTACATGAGGTTATGAAGGATTAAAATAAAAGTTGAACTGTAAATCGATTACGAAGATTTTAGATTTGTTAAAAGTATTTTTACCTTTATAAGATTAAATATTAGTACTCCGTACATATAAATTGGAACTGAAAATAAATAATTTTTGAATCTTTTTTATCAGGTTTCAAACAGGTAATGAGTGAAATAATTAAATAAGTTTAATCTAAAAATTTAAGATTTTTAGGAGCAATTTTATATTTTAACTGTTTAGTAAATGGACACGATATAGCACTCCGTGAATTAATAATAAAACAAATCTCCGGCTGCTTTACTGTAATTACACGTTTGCTAAAGTTTAGTTCATTGATCCACTTGACTTTTGCTTTATGGAACACTGCACATGACAACACCCATAGATTAAATAAACACATATACATACATGTTAGATGAGTCACCATAAACCGAACCACTTAATTCTTTTTATTTTCTGTCCAAATACCACCATGATATCGATGCATGTTGCTACTTATTTCGCCAACCAAACCCCAACCACAACCTGTGAACAGCTGCTATTTCTTCTTGCTCGAGCACCACTTTATTCGAAACCCACCACAATCGTCACCTTCTTAAACCCACGAACGATTTTCTTTTTCTATTTCCACTTGAATATAACCTATTTCTAATTTCGTCCTATGATCACCAAGCACCCAATACTATTTTTATGTCCTGTCGTGAATCAATCAATGTGAACCCAGAAGACTACTATTGTGCTCTTGTTTTCACTCTAATAAAGATAAATATTGATGAAAAGTGAACCTGGTTTACAGCTCGAAAACTGACAACCTACAACTCGTTTAAAACTATTGTTACTGCTCAACCGTTGTCACTATTATAATTCGGTTCCTGCTGTGTTCACCACCCAAACATCCCAAAAATTCACCATCAATCCAACATTTAAAGACCAACTTGTTGTCGTCACTGTTTTAGGCCATCAAACCACTCCTTAAACATCATCATCCTTTTCTCTATCTCCTTCTAAAATTCTGCTCGAACTCCAAAACAACCACTCCTTAAGGTCAGTTATCAAGCTAAGCTATGAAAGCAATGAAAAGTGAATGTTATGTATCGAGAGAATGATTTTATACACAGGTTATGTGTATGTTATTTTTGTGCACAAGATATGTGTACGGTTACTAAGATTTATGAAAGATGATTTCGTACACGAGAAAGGTGTACTGTATTTAAAAGATATCGCATGTACATTACAGGTGGGTATAGGATTCGGGCCCATTTGTACCATTCAGGATTTAAATCTTGTGGTCTATCAAAATGATGAATTTTATTGTTTTATGATAAACTTATGAACTCACCAACCTTTTGGTTGACACTTTAAAGCATGTTTATTCTCAGGTATGAAAGAAATCTTCCGTTGCGCATTTGCTCATATTACATGGAGTCGTTCATGGCATATAGAGGTCAGAACCTCGCAATGGGACCAACTGTTGAAGACTTCGTCCAGATGGATTAGGACGGGTCCTTTCAGCCGTCTCGACCTTTTCGGTTAAATACTTAACAATCGTTAGTTAAATTCTATGAATTTATACGCCAAAACCTTTTTTTTTTGAAAATAATATTTTTAATATGTACTACATATTACTTAATTTCTTAATTTGGTTTAGAAGTATGCGAGAGACTTAGAGAACGCAAGAAAAACGTACGGTTAGTGAAAACTGAAAAAACCTCTTTTAAGGCATCGAAACGAATGATATTTCACTTTTAATAATTGTATTAAATAATTATTATGCTTTAAAGATACTTTTAAATTTATTAGAATATTGATAAACTAAAAACGCAAAGGATTCGTTAAACGCTCGGTTAACGTTCCCATTCTCGGTTTTGGTTAACGACACTTAGAAACGAATTAAATAATTATTAAGTAAAATAATTATTCCATATATTTTATAGAAATTATAATTCCTTCATTAATTAAGAGAAACTAATTTAATTTAAGAATCTGAAAGAATTAACGTTTAGCAATTCAGTTTGCGTTTTCGGTTGGCGATATATGGAAGCGAGCTTATGAATTAATCTAGCTAACCAAGAGAGTCCATGGACTCCCTATCTAACCCAAATCGGCAGCCCCATCTCCCATGTCCATCCATTTGCTTTTAATTTGAGGCGCAGTTGTTATTTGATCCATCTAATGTTTGCTAGTCTAGACCAAAACAAACCTAAACCTCATTACACTAAAAATTATGTGTCACGACCCTACTTTTTCCGTTATGTTTTACCGTTTATTATTTAACGTCCGTTAATTATTATTCATGCCATGTCATTTCTATGACCTATATTATTATTTTTGTAATAATATATTAATTATTATGTGTTATGTGAATATTTGTATTCATATTTAAAGTTGTAGATTTCTACATGTCGTGGATTTCTATCCGGTGAATCTTTTCGGTTTTCAAACCAACGGTCAAACTTTTGGGATTTTTAAATCTAAATTATTTTAAATATGATATTTTGATGTCATATGATTATATATAGTGTTTATATATTTTATTCGTCGCATATTTATTATCTCTCCGAAAAAATCAATCGCGTAGTAGCGTTTTCGTGTTTCGGGCTTCGATCGGGCGTTTGGGCTAAAAGCAATTACACATTTATCAGTTTTGAGCCATGGGGCCCACCCCATAACCCACCCATTCGGCCAAACCATGGGGGAGGGGTATACCCCCATTTGTTTTTCATTTTTGCAACTTATTTTCATTTCACATTTTTATCACAAGCCTAGTTTTTAGATTTTGCTCACTCCTTCTTCTTCCTCCCTTATTTCCATCGCCACCATCACCCTAAACCATCATCATCTCACAAAAATTATTGATCATTTCAAGAAGCTTTCAACATAATCGGATTCTACACATAGATCTCTACGCGTTCATAACACTTGATTATTGATTAGAGTATAAACCCTAACCCTAACTTTTCGATCTTTTTTTTTTTATTTTACTGATTTTGATGTTTAATATGATAGTATAGTGCTTGTATGTTGTTGGATTATTGATTGTATGCATAGAATCACTCGTTATCGCATGTTTTCGGTTTGATTGATTGTGGACAGCAGACTAATCGACCATTTCAGTGAACTTAACTGATGTTTTTGTTAAAATAAAGTATCTAGATGTGTTCCTCTCATTAAGACATTGATTTTAGACTCCGGATTCATGTTATTTCGATTCTCAGAGCTTAAGATATGATTAAAATGGTGTTTTCATGGAATTAAAATGTAAAAATGAATGTGTTCAGGTTTGAATTGCGACCACTTTTAGAGTCTCTAGGGTGTACTAGTGTGTTAGGATTGATTATTAGATGAACTTTTATGTTCGGGTCATCGAAATCCGAGCCACGGATCACCCGTTATGACTAAAACTTATTTTTGATCGGATTAAAGTCCCAAGTTGAATTATGGCTGTTGTTCACGACTTTGGAGCTATTCTTGGGGTGTTCATGAGTGTACTAATGTGTCGGGTGGTTTGGTTAGGTGAGGATATATATAAGACTCGCCGAAAACCGACACCCGGGGCTCAAGTTATGACCCAATGAACTTTTAATTAAAACTTGTGGTTATAACATCTAACTTATGATATAAATAATGACTTTCATTATTATTAAATTACCTATGATATAAAAGTAATTATTTTAATTTAAGACTTATGATATATATTTATTATATCATTTATTAATTACATTATGATTTAATTAAACATTTAATCAAACTTATGATTAATAATACTTTTATTATTAATGAAAAATACTTATGGTAAGAATTAAACCTATGTTATGAGATTATTATAATAAGACTTATAATAAGGATTATTAATTATTTAATTATTATAAGGCTTAGTTATTATTTAATTATAATTTAATTATTAAATACTTATGATTTAATAATTATAATTAGAAACTTATGATATGATTAATAATTCATTATTAATTAATAATACATATGATATGATTAAAATTTATTATTAATTAATAATACTTATGTTATGATTAATATTTAATTAATTAATTAAATACTTATGTTATATTAATTATATCATTTAAACTTATGTTATGACATAATTATACATATATGACTTTAAATAACATTATAACTTATATTATTATTATAACTTATACTTTAAAAATTAATATTGACTATGTTTGACCAAGGTTGACTTTTGAGTTGACTTTCAGTTGACTTTGACTTTCAGTTGACTTTTGTTGACTTTCTAATTAAGGAAACTTTCCTAAGTTATAAACTTTCCAAAAATAGCAAATTTTTAAATATGGAAACTTTCCAAAAATAGAAACTTTCTAAAAATAGAAACTTTCCTAAAATAGAAACTTTCCTAAAATAGAAACTTTCCAAAAATGAAAACCTGCTAAAAATAGAAACTTTTTAAAATTAGAAAGTATGTGTCCTTACGCTGTCCTGATCAAACCAAAGCATACTGAGTGTTGTTCTATGTCTACTTGCAACAAGTACTATAGCTATCATACTAAGACTTGGCCTAAGTTAGTTATTTATATCGACCTGCTTTATTTATAGGTCGGCGTTGTGATCATTCTTGATCACTTTACTTCGTGCAGTTCACGTTTTCTGTGCTACTACTTCGTTTACGTTAAGGTGAGTTATAGTCCCGTTTTTCATACTTTTTAAAGTGTTTTTGGGATGTGATTACATGCATTTTTGTTTTAAGTTTAGACACACGTGGCAATTAAATTTAAATTATTCATTATGAGTTGAACGAAAATATTCTCTAGTCTGGTAACTGTAATCACTGGTTTCTACTGGTGAACGCGAATCCTATGGATAGATCTATCGGGCTTGACAGCCCCATTTCGAGCTAGTCGCGCTAGCAATTT
Organism: Rutidosis leptorrhynchoides; assembly: GCF_046630445.1. NCBI lineage: Eukaryota > Viridiplantae > Streptophyta > Magnoliopsida > Asterales > Asteraceae > Rutidosis > Rutidosis leptorrhynchoides. The sequence continues at coordinate 275,795,562 of NC_092340.1, read as the reverse complement.
ATAATCGGAATGTATTAGTACTTCGTATTTATTAGAAGATACACTTGTTCAGTGTATATATTGTGTTTGGTAAGGGTATGGAAATGGTTAAGTGGTTACCAGGTGACTCATAGATAATGGAATAATATTTTAATGTTTTCTAACATTTTTAAATCTTGTGGTCTAAAGTTTATACGTTTATTTAAACCTATAATTCACTCAACATTTTTGTTGACAGTTTACTCGCATGTTTTCACAGGTACTTGATTATTTGGGCTTCCGCTGTGTTAGAGTGTGTGCATGCATTTGGGCAGATTTTGTTAAACATTTTATGAAACATTGAACTTGCATTCTCTTTGGTTTATTAAATTGTGGGTATTTGGTTGACAATGTTTCATGTCAACTTTGGTTATTTTAATATGTTGGGTTTGTTTAAACTACATATTTTGGTAAATTTTCTTTTTGGGAAACTTTTTGAATAAAGAATGCAATGTTGTTTAATAAATTCATTTAAAGTTCGATCAAGCTGTGAGACCAAGTGAGAGCGCTGTTAAGGGTACTTGATAGGGCCACCACAATTGGTATCAGAGCTCTGGTTGTAGGGAATTAGGCTGCATTAATGTGGTTAACCCTTGGTCTTTAGGGTGCATTAGAGTCTAGTCTACAGCCCGGCTTTCTTGATATAGCATTATTATGCATTTCATTTCATATGAGGAATAATTATAAGTTATTGCTTATGTTGTTTCTATTTTGTATGTGGTATGTGGTTTTGCTGTTTGCAGATGTCGGCTTCGAACAACAATTCCGTTCCTGCTCCTGTTTCCCCATCTGTCACCCGTCGTCGTGCACAGCAACTTCGCCTGAGGGACCCTATTAACTATTACATGGCTACCATCACTCATATGACTAGGGCATATACGAACGAGATGCGCATTGATGCTCTCAGCGACTGTATGCGTGTCTTGCCGCATACGGAAGTGATGGATGAGATTAGAGCTGATATGGATACGTTCGTTAGTTTCAAGCATGGAGTCGAGTTTAAGATGCAGAAGCGTAACCGAGAGGTGGACGCTAGGATCGAGGCTCTTGAGAGCGTGGTTCGTGGTCTTAAGACGAAGTTGGAGGAGGTGAAAGGAAAGTTGAGGAAGTATGAGACTCCAAGCAGATGTGATGTGATGTTCATGAGTGATTATTTTATTTCATAGACTTATTATCCTTTTTATACATTCATTTTTGGGTGATGTACTACGTTTTGCCGAGGATTTTGTTATGAGATATTTCATTTATGTATGGATGGTTATTTCTTTTATAACATCTGGTTATCATTATCATATTTTTATTCTGGTGTTGTGACTCTTGGCATGTTATATTATACGTAATATAGTTCATGTATGTTAGGTGCAATGTATGTTGTATGATTTTTATCATAAAGTATGTATGCATGTGGTGGCTATTTCTATAACTATCATAACTATCATGTTATTACTCATAGTGTTCATTGACTATTATTTTAATGGTTAATCTTTTTGTATTCGATCTATTCCTTTATAACAATGGTATTATTCTTAGTACTAACGGTTGTGTTATTATATTTTGAAGATCATGCCTCCCCGTGAGTCCAACAAAGCTCGTATGCAACGCCTAATTTCTGAAGGGATAACAGCTGCTATGGCAGCTAATGCTAATGCCAATGCTAACAATCAGGTGGGATGCTCCCACAAGACTTTTATGGCTAGTCATCCACAAGAATTTAGTGGCACCGAAGGACCCATTGGACTTACTCGTTGGTTTGAGAAGGTTGAGTCTATTTTTTGGGTTAGTAGAGTCCATGATGAGGACAAGGTTAGATTCTCCAGCTGCACTCTTAAAGACAGTGCTTTAACTTGGTGGAATAATTTGGTTAGCAGTTTGGGTAATGATGTTGCTTATGGTTTGTCGTGAAATGATTTTAAAGATAGGATGATCATCCGTTATCGTCCCAGGGGTGAACTTAAGAAGTTGGAGAGTAAGCTTAAGAACTTAAAGATGAAGGGCACCGATTTAGATGCCTATGAGCAAAGGTTCTTTGAACTGACGTTGTTGTGTCCAAATGCTTATGCTGATGAGGACCGTAAAATTGAAGCTTATATTAATGGGTTATCTGAGCAGATTGAGCATGGGGTTGAGTCTAGTGAGCCCCAGACTATTGAAGCTTCCATGTCTATGACGCATAAGCTTAATGATAAGATTTTGAGAAGAAGTAAGAAAGCTGTGACTTATGCCAGTGAGGAAGTTGTTAAAAAGGCTGATGATGGGAAAAAGAAGTGGGATAACAACCGCAACCAGAACCAAAGTCAACAGAAGAAACAAAATACTTCTGGTTCTAATAACCGTAATCAGCATGTTTATCCGCGATGTTATAAGGCTCATGATGGTTATTGTACGGTTACTTGTAAAAGGTGTTCCAAGCAGGGACACATTGCTAAAAATTGTACGGTGATCATGCCGGATAATGCTACTCCTGCTGTAAGTGCTGGTAATAATGGTGGTAATGGTAATGGGAAGCCGAGAAATGGTGGGAATCAGAAGGTGTGTTATGAATGTGGTAAACCTGGGCATTTCCGTGATACCTGCCATAATAAGAAGACTACTAAAAACGCACGTGGAAAGGCGTTCAACATTAATGCCAGGGATGCTGAGGAAGATCCAAAACTTGTTACGAGTACGTTCTCAGTCAACGATTTATCAGTTTATGTACTATTTGATTCAGGGGCTGATTTGAGTTTCGTGTCGAGTAAATTTAGTCCAAAAATCAAAACTCCATTAACTCCTCTAGACAGAACTTATGTTGCAGAGATAGCTAATGGTAAAGTGCTTACTGCTAAGACTGTGTATCGTAAATGTAACATTAATCTGGCTGGTAGAGATTTTGAGGTAGACTTAATACCGATTGACCTAGGCAGTTTTAACGTTGTTATTGGTATGGATTGGTTGTCTGCGAATCGTACTGAAATCATGTATTATGAGAAAGCTGTTCATATTATTAATGTGGTTGGAGAGCCGCTGATGGTTTTTGGGGATAAGAAATGCAGACAGTTACACCTTATTAGCTGTCTGAAAGTTCATAAACATCTTCACAAAGGCTGTCATGCTATTCTAGCCCATGTGGTTAATTCTGATAGAGAAGAGAAGAGCATTGGTGATGTTCGTATTGTTAAAGAATTTCCTGAGGTATTTCCTAAAGATTTACCTGGCCTTTCGCTGCATCGCGAGGTAGAATTTCAAATCGATCTTGTTCCCGGTGATGCTCCTGTAACACGTGCTCCTTATCGACTTGCGCCTTCTGAACTTCAAGAATTGTCGAGTAAACTCCGTGAGTTGTTAGACAAGGGTTTTATTCGTCCCAGTTCGTCCCCTTGGGGAGCTCCTGTTCTATTTGTTAAGAAGAAAGATGGCTCGTTTCGTTTATGTATTGATTATCGCGAACTGAACAAGCTCACAGTTAAAAATCGATACCCTCTTCCAAGAATTGATGATCTGTTCGATCAGCTTCAGGGTTCGTCCATTTATTCTAAGATCGATCTTCATTCCGGTTATCATCAACTGCGGGTTAAAGAATCTGATATTCCAAAAACCGCTTTCCGCACCCGTTATGGTCACTATGAATTCCTTGTTAAACCGTTCAGTTTGACAAACACACCTACTGTGTTCATGGACCTCATGAACCGTGTTTGTAGACCCTATCTGGACAAATTCATTATTGTTTTCATCGACGACATCCTTATTTATTCCAAGAGTGATGAAGAACATGAAGAACATTTAAAGTTGGTGCTCGATTTATTGAGAAAAGAAGAACTGTACGCTAAGTTCTCTAAGTGTGCTTTCTGGATAAGAGAAGTTCAATTCCTTGGACATGTTGTTAGTAAATAGGGAATACAAGTTGATCCTGCCAAGATTGAGGCAATTGAGAAGTGGGAAATTCCAAAGACTCCTACTCAGATTCGTCAGTTTCTAGGGTTGGAAGGCTACTATAGAAGGTTCATTCAAGATTTCTCTCGTATAGTGAAACCTCTGACTACTTTAACGCACACGGGAAAGAAGTATGAGTGGAAGGATAAACAAGAGACTGCTTTTCAAACTCTGAAGAAGAAGTTGACTACCGCTCCGATATTATCACTACATGAGGGTAATGATGATTTTGTTGTTTATTGTGATGCATCGCATCAGGGCTTTGGTTGTGTTTTGATGCAACGAAAGAAAGTCATCGCTTACGCGTTGCGTCAGTTGAAGATCCATGAACAGAATTATACAACCCACGATTTAGAATTGGGAGCTGTTGTGTTTGCACTTAAGATTTGGAGACATTATCTTTATGGGGTCAAAAGTATAGTGTACACTGATCACAAAAGTCTTCAACATATCCTTGATCAGAAGCAGTTGAATATGAGGCAGCATAGATGGGTTGAGACGTTGAATGATTACGATTGTGAATTTTTATATCATCCGGGGAAGGCCAATGTTGTGGCCGATGCGTTAAGTCGAAAAGAGAGAGTTGAACCTCGCAGGTTTAGAGCTTTGAATATAACAATTCGAACTAACCTCGCTAGGCAGATTCTTGCTGCTCAACAAGAAGCCTTGAAGGAGGAGAATTTTGTGAACGAGAGGTCAGAGGCATGGCTAAGAAATTTTAGGTAATAGCATATTGTACACGGTATTTTGCGGGACGCCTTTGGGTTTCGAAATTTGGTGATTTGCGACAACTTGTTTTAGATGAGGCTCATAAGTCTAGGTACTCTATTCATCCTGGTTCAGGAGAGATGTATCATGACCTTAAGGAGCTGTATTGGTGGCCTAATTTGAAAGCTGATGTGGCTACGTATGTGGCTAAGTGTTTGACCTGTGCTAAGGTTAAAGCTGAACATCAGAAACCGTCTGGACTTTTGGTGCAACCTGAGATTCTCGAGTGGAAGTGGGAAGGTATTACAATGTATTTTATTACGAAGTTACCGAGAGTGGTGGGTAGTTATGATACCATTTGGGTGATTGTTGACTGACTCACAAAGTCAGCTCATTTCTTGTCGATTAAGGAAACAGATTCGATGGAGAAGCTTACTCGTTTATATTTGAAGGAGATTGTTTCAAGGCATGGTGTTCCTGTATCTATTATTTCAGACCGAGACAGTCAATTTATATCGAGGTTTTGGCAATCCTTACAAGAAGCTTTGGAAACTAAGTTGGATATGAGCACCACTTATCATTCGCAGACGGATGGTCAGAGTGAAAGGACCATTCAAACATTGGAAGACATGTAACGAGCGTGCGTTATTGATTTTGGTAATGGGTGGGATAGCTATTTGCCGTTGGCTGAGTTTTCTTATAATAACAGCTATCATGCAAGTATTAAAGCCGCACCGTTTGAAGCTCTGTATGGTAGAAAGTGTAGGTCTCCTGTCTGTTGGAATGAGGTTGGGGATGCTCAACTCACAGGCCCAGAAATTATTCATGAGACTACCGAGAAGATTGTACAGATTAAAGAAAGATTGAGAACCGCTAGAAGTCGGAAAAAGAGTTATGCCGATAAGAGAAGGAAAGATATATAATTTCAAGTTGGTGACCGTGTTATGTTGAATGTATCATCTTGGAAAGGTGTGGTACGTTTTGGTAAAAGAGGAAAGTTGAATCCTCGTTTTTGTTGGACCATTTGAGATTACAGAGAGAGTTGGACCCGTGGCTTATCGTTTGAAATTGTCACAAGAACTCAGTGCCGTTCATGACGTTTTCCATGTGTCAAATTTGAAGAAGTGTTTGGCCGAAGCCGATGAAACCATTCCCCTTGATGAACTTCACGTTGATAAACAACTCCATTTTATTAAGAAACCTGTTGAAATTATGGATCAAGAGGTTAAGACACTCAAGCAGAGTAGAATTCCTATCGTCCGAGTGAGATGGAATGCCAGACGCGGACCCGAGTTCACTTAGGAACGTGAAGATCAGATGAGGCAGAAGTACCCGCAGTCGTTCCCAGATGCCGAGTCAACCCCTGTACCTACTTAAATTTCGGGACGAAATTTTCGTAACGGGAAGATACTGTCACGACCCTACTTTTTCCATTATCTTTTACCATTTATTATTTAACGTCCATTAATTATTATTCATGCCACGTCATTTCTATGACCTATATTATTATTTTTATAATAAATATATTAATTATTATGTGTTATGTGAATATTTGTATTCATATTTAAAGTTGTACGTTTCTACGTGTCGTGGATTTCTATCCGGCGAATCTTTTCGTTTTTCAAACCAACGGTCAAACTTTTAGGATTTTTAAATCCAAATTATTTTAAATATGATATTTTGATGTCATATGATTATATATAGTGTTTATATATTTTATTCGTCGCATATTTGTTATCTCTCAGAAAAAATCAATCGCGTAGTAGCGTTTTCGCGTTTCGGGCTTCGATCGGGCGTTCGGGCTAAAAGCAATTACATATTTATCAATTTTGTGCCATGGGGACCACCCATAACCCACTCATTCGGCCGAACCATGGGGGAGGGGTATACCCCCATTTGTTTTTCATTTTTGCAACTTATTTTCATTTCACATTTTTATCACAAACCTAGTTTTTAGATTTTTGCCCCCTCCTTCTTCTTCCTCCCTTATTGCCATCGCCACCATCACCCTAACCATCATCATCTCACAAAAATTATTGATCATTTCAAGAAGCTTTCAACATAATTGGATTCTACACATCGATCTCTACACGTTCATAACACTTGATTATTGATTAGAGTATAAACCCTAACCCTAAATTTTTGACCTTTTCTTTATTTTACTGATTTTGATGTTTAATATGATAGTATAGTGCTTGTATGTTGTTGGATTATTAATTATATGCATAGAATCACTCGTTATCGCATGTTTTCGGTTTGATTGATTGTGGACAGCAGACTAATCGACCATTTCAGTGAACTTAACTGATGTTTTTGTTAAAATAAAGTATCTAGATGTGTTCCTCTCATCAAGACACTGATTTTCCGGATTCATGTTATTTCGATTCCCGGAGCTTATGATATGATTAAAATGGTGTTTTCATGAAATTAAAATGTAAAAACGATTGTGTTCATATAACGACCCTGGATTTTCCAACGTTTATTTATTAATAATTATTATTATCAATACTTGTGATTAAACGAATGTACATTATTACATTTACATGTTGCCATGATTGCCCGTACTTGACTTTAAATGCCCGAAACGTCTTTGTGACACACGAAACTTACACGAATAATATTTTCAGATATTATTTACATTCATGATTAGTTTTATTAATCATTTTGATTAACGATGGTTATTAGTTAATTACTTGGACTTTAATTGGAATTATTTGTTAATTAATTGAACTTGGGCCTTGTTAAGGTTATGAACTCACTTTAATGGACTTAATTAGCCCACCCTACATCTTATAAGGATTTTTAGCCCAACACTTCATGTAAGTATTACTTAACTAGTTAGTTTTGCACAAAGAATCTAGTTACCATGATCCCCATGCATGCACCTCTTATAACCACCCCATTTAACCAACTTTAAGCTTAACCATGAAAGAACCTAATGGATCTACTCCTTCCCCTTTTTTTCTGCAGCTGGCCGTTGGCCTATAGGCCATTAAAAGGAGTTTTAATTTTTTTTTTACCACTACATTTACTTGCATTACTCTTCACTTTCTCACACACACACATACTTGCATTTTTTTTCTCTCAAAGTTCTCTCATCTTTCTCTCTTTTTCTCTAAAAGATTGTAAGTAACTTGAGCAACTTTTTCTTCTTCTTTTCTTGTAAAAACAGAAACCCAATATACATATCATCATCATCTTTTGTTCTTTGTTTGTTGTTTGATACTTGTTAGTTGTTGTTACTTGTTATTATTTACTTACTAGTTTTCAAGAACCAAACTTGTTAGTTTGATTCTCCATTTATCTTGTATTAACAAGAACACACAAGAACCTAACTTACTAGTTATGTTCTACATTTAATTTCTTAAAAGATTGTAAGTTTATGTGTTGATTAAAATCATACTTGAAGCTCATGAAGTAAACTTAAAGTTTACTTTCTAAAGATCAAACTTTGGTTTGAATCTTTAAAGTATGAACAACCCATGAACTAGTTACTTGATTACTTAGTTTATTACTTCATATTATGCACTTTAAATTCATGTTGTTGGTTATTATTGGTCAAGTGTTACTAGTTAGCCTTGATCTCATTAATCTTGAACTTAAAGTTAACTTTGAAAGTTCAAGAACATGTAAGTAAGCTTTCTTTAACTATAACTTTGTACACTTATGTTAGATCTAGACTTTTGAGTCTTGGATCTTCAAGATCAAACTAAGAACTATGTTCTACAACTTAAGATCTTGATTTCATAAGTTCACTTTCAAGTTTGTAACTTATTATTAGTTTTAAAGTTCATGTATGTGTTAGATCTAAGACTTTGATGTAACTTTGGTTCATCAAAACACTTGCAACACTTAAGTGAGTTGTGCTTCATGTCTTAGACTTACACTTGGGTTATGATGGTCAAACCTTGGTGAAAATGATGCAAACACATCAACGAGTTGTACACTTGAAGCTATATGCATCAAAGATGAGAACCATGATAAGCATCGAGCACCAAGAACTACCGGAACCTACTGACCCTACTGTTCTACTATTTCTGTGTCTGACCCGTACGACCTGGGCTACTGTAATTATGATTTTCAGATAGCTCTATTCGATTATATAACTTTTCATATAGGACTCGTCTTAATCCAAGTTACGGTTTAGGATTTATGGCCCTCCGATCGTCACTATGTCCATTTAACGTTGTGCTGAAAATTCTGACCTACTCGCACTTAGACCGTCGCCACGGTCAAACGAAGACGAGTTTGCTTCTGTAATTTTTACCACAACTAAAGGACTCATATATGGAGCCATGGCCACTGGTCTCACCTTATTTCAGTAGGTATAGAGGCCGTGGTGACTGACCTAACTCAGCCTTTGTTTTAAACTCTTTTCATGAACGAAACTTACTTTACACCTTTTGTTTAATGATGAATGATGATGACCCTTAAGACCTTATTTACATAATTTTAAACCTTTTCGGACGATTTACTGACTTAGTACTATTTGACTTAGGTTGAGGACCCGTTTGGACAACCTTCATTACTTGCTTACTTTCCGAGTCATACTTTACCGCTACTTTATCATTGTGAGTTATAGCATTCCCTTTTTACTTTAACTTATTTTGGGAACTGAGAATACATGCGGATTTTATGTTTTACATACTAGACACGAGTACTTAAACTTATATATGTGTGGGTTATACAACGGCATAAACATTCCCTTTAACTCGGTAACGTTTAATCATTGGTTTTTGAACCGTGAACACGAATCTTAGATATGGATCCATAGGGTTTGACATCCCCACTCGGGCTAGTCGCGCTAGCATTTAATGAGTGTTTAATACTTCGTAAACATACGCACTTGCCAAGTGTACTTTCAGGGGGTATAAACGTTAAGTTAGTTACGAAGTGCCCAAGGTTAACATATACTTTATCATACTGTTTTGAAACTCTCTTTGTAGCACTGAAATCTCGTGGCCTATCTTACATACTGTTATACTTAAACTATAGCTCACCAACCTTTGTGTTGACATTTTTAAGCATGTTTTTCTCAGGTGCTTAAGGTTATTTGCTTCCGCTGTCGTGCTAGTCTTACCGTAGACACCCGCTGCTCTAGTGTTATCACTGCATGAACTGTTTATCTTGCATTCAAACTTTAATACATTTGAAACTATGTTTTGTAACGACCTAAGGGTTACATACATTTATTCATGCTTGCTATTCGTAGAAGCATACTGTTGGTGTAAAACATTTGATGTCGATTATGATGTCATCTTTCTATCGTGAATGCAACTTCTTTTATTACAGCATATAGTACTTAACCTTGTAATGATCCTGTTGTTGATGATTCGTACACGATGGTTTTGTATGGGGCATCACATTTGGTATCAGAGCATTGGTTGTAGGGAATTAGGTTGCATTAGTGAGTCAAGACTGACCCGAGTAGGATTCACTAATAGGACTAATCTACAACTTGCTAGTTTACGTGTTTATGCTGAACTTACTGCATGCTGCTGCTTACTTTTACTGCTATATGCCGTATGCTATTACATGATTTCACTACTGCATGCTATTACTTGCTTTCGATTGCATGCTACTTCTGTACGATTCGTTATTATTACCATGCTACTTATTGTTATACATGATTTAAACTGTTGGACTAATACATACTTGCTTTATGACTTACTGACATGGAAAAATTTATTTTTCCTTGTTCAGATGTCGGATATTCCACCCGCTATCGTTTTGGGCAGTTCAGACTCGTCAGCCACCCCACCTGCTGTTGCTGCCGACACACCGATCCCGCTACCCACGAGTGACCCCGGCGCTTCATCTTCCGGGACTAGTAGCCAGGCGCCTGCCCCAGTGATTACTTCTAGTGGAGCCCAGGACCCTTCGGAGATTCCAGCTCCATCTGCCCCCGGACCCTCAGGATCACAGCCCCGCTCCGGTGAGATTGTGATTCCCGCGGGGTTCGGGGAAGGTCCGTTCTGTAACCGGTATCAAAATTGGTGCCGACGCGCCCCTGATGGACGTCTCATTCCGATCGGACCCGCTAGGTACAGACAGATGATGGCCGCTCAAGGACGGCCAGTTCAGCCACCCGTACAGCCACCACATGATTCGGACGACCCGTCATCCACTGATGCTTCATCCGACGACACCTCCTCAGACGACTCCAGTGATGATGAGGACCCTGCTGATGTACCTATTCAGCCACCCTCCACCCCGCCGAAGAAGCAGTATCGCTTCGACGGTACCATCATTCTGGGGATCAACGGAGGACGAGCCTTCACTGACGCGTTTGGTCGGCATCGTAGGGTTACTGCTCGTAAGCGGCTTGTGCCGTACCCTGCCGACCCACAAGTGCGTAAGGCACCCCGTTACGTACTGACTATTTCTGGAGCCGAAACATCTGCACCCCGTTATGTGATGTCTGCACCACCGGCACCACCTGCACCGCCGGCACCGCCTGCCCCACCATCTCCCACAGTCGAGGAATTGACAAGGGAGGTGCAGATCCTTCGAGCTCGGGTAGCTGAGCTTGAGGAGCAGATGTCTCAAGTTATTGACATCCTACACCCACCTTCACCGTAGGACTTTTGTATTTAGATATCGTTATGTAACCTAGTTGTAGTTTATTGTATTACTCATGTATTGTACGGACTTATTCAGATGTATGAAACTTATTATTATTAATGAATGGAACTTTGCTTTATTTAATTCTTGCACGACGTTCTATTTACATTACTGTATGATGATTCTGTGGTATTTGTACCTAGATGCGTTATTTAATAACATGTGATGTTGGTTACTATATACTGTATTATTACTATATTGAATGCTGGATTTTGACTTGAGTCAAAATTTTTGTTTAGAACACCATGGCCAACGGACGATCAACACCTACCACCGCCAAGATTGAAGAGATGATCCAAGAATGTGTAGCCGCAGCCATTGCGGAAATGCAACCCCAAGCTCCACCGCCACCGCCACCACCACCGGTTATGCAGCCCATTCGAAATGGGTCTACTTACAAGGAATTCCAGAGCTGTAAACCACATAACTTCAGCGGCACTGAGGGACCGGTTGGTCTCACCAGATGGTTCGAGAAACTTGAATTAGTATTTCGAGTTAGCAACTGTTCGAAGGACAACAAAACCAAATTTGCTTCTTGCACGCTGTCTGACAGCGCGCTCAGATGGTGGAACACAATGGCACAGGCGCAAGGCATTGATGAGGCGTATGCTACGCCATGGGAAGAATTTAAGTGTGCCATGATTGAGGAGTATTGTCCGAGAACCGAAATACAAAAGATGGAGATGGAATTCATGCAGTTAAAGGCCGTTGGGAATGACCTTGATGGTTACAACATGAGATTTTTGGAACTAGCCCTGATGTGTCCGACAATGGTCACCCCGGAATTCAAACGAATGGAAAGGTACTTCTGGGGACTCCCTAAGAGCATTAAGGGAAACGTCACCTCGTCCAAGCCACCAAATGTTCCCGAAGCAATGCGCATGGCGCATACTTTGATGAATCAAATAACCATCGATGAACTGGAGGAAACTAATTCTGAAGCGGGTACTAGTGAGAAGCGCAAATGGGATAACCACAACAACAACAACAGGGGAAGAAACTATGATCAAAACCCGGCGAAACGACATGAGGGTTTTAGGGGAAACAACAACGGTGGAAATCCCAATTCGAACACCAACACGAACCCGAACTACAAAGAAACCTTACCACAATGCAAGAGGTGTTACAAACACCACACTGGGTATTGCAATGTTGACTGTGAGAAGTGCCAACGGTCTGGGCATGTTGGCAAAGACTGTAAGGTCACCACTTTGAATGGGAAGCCGAACACCAATGGACCGAAAAAGTGCTACGAATGTGGACAGACGGGCCATTTCAGAAATGCGTGTCCAAACAAGCGAAAAGACTACGGACAACCCCGTGGTAGAGCTTTCAACATTAATGCAAGGGATGCACGCGAAAACCCCGACTTGGTGACAGGTATATTCAAAATCAACAATCTTTTAGCTTCTGTCTTGTTTGATACTGGTGCGGATAGAAGTTATGTATGTAGACATTTTTGCGATAAGATTAATTGGTCGTTAGTCCTGTTAAAAGAGAGTATGCTTGTCGAGGTCACCAATGGAAAACTTGAAAAGGTTGACCATATTAATCGTGGAGCTATTATCAACATAGCTGGTGCAGATTTCGAAATTGACTTGATACCTATCAAATTGGGAAGTTTTGACGTGAAAGTCGGTATGGATTTGTTGAGCAAGATAAGGGCCGATGTTATCTGTGGAGATAAAGCTCTTTGTATACCACAAGGAGATGGTGAGCTACTGATCATCTACGGAGAGAAAGGTACCTCGAAGCTGAACCTCATTAGTTGCGTGAAATCGCAAAAGATCATGAAGAAGGGACGTTTTGCTATCCTAGCGCATGTGAAAACTTTAGAACCTGAGGTGAAGAGCGTGAACGACGTTCGAATTGTGAACGAATTTTCCGATGTCTTCCCTGAAGAATTGCCTGGATTACCGCTGCCGAGAGCCGTAGAGTTTCAGATCGACTTAGTGCCAGGAGCTGCACCTGTAGCTCGCGCACCGTATAGACTCGCACCTTCCGAGATGCAAGAATTACAGAGTCAACTACAAGAGCTGTTAGACCGCGGATTTATCCAACCAAGTTTCTCGCCTTGGGGCGCACCTGTGTTGTTTGTGAAGAATAAGGATGGATCCTTCCGTATGTGTATCGACTACCGTGAGCTCAACAAATTGACTATCAAGAATCGGTATCCTCTTCCGCGAATTGACGATCTTTTTGATCAACTACAAGGATCGAGCGTTTACTCAAAAATCGATTTGCGATCCGGTTATCACCAGTTGAGGGTGAAGGAAAGTGACGTGATGAAAACTGCATTCAGAACTCGTTATGGTCATTATGAGTTTCTCGTGATGCCATTCAAATTAACCAATGCACCTGCCGTGTTCATGGATCTCATGAATCGTGTCTGCAAGCCGTACTTGGATAATTTTGTTATCGTCTTCATAGATGATATCCTCATCTACTCTAAGTGCGAAGAAGAGCATGAGCAACACCTCTGACTAGTACTTGAACTCTTGAGACAAGAGCAACTTTACGCCAAATTCTCCAAGTGTGAATTTTGGTTGAAGGAAGTCCAGTTTCTGGGTCATGTTGTGAGCGACCAGGGTATCAAAGTTGACCCCGCCAAGATTGAAGCGATCAGCAAGTAGGAGACCCCCACTACTTCGACTCGCATCCGCCAATTCCTAGGTCTCGCCGGTTATTACCGAAGGTTTATCGAAGGTTTTTCTCTGATTGCGCGTCCTTTGACTGCACTGACTCACAAAGGGAAGAAGTTCATTTGGGAACCCGCACACGAATCAGCATTTCAAACTTTGAAGAAGAAGTTAACCTCCGCACCTATCCTATCACTTCCTGAGGGCAGTGACGACTTTGTTGTTTATTGTGATGCATCGAAGAGTGGTTTTGGTTGTGTACTGATGCAACGATCAAAAGTCATCGCTTATGCCTCCCGACAATTGAAGATTCATGAGCGGAACTACACTACTCATGATCTTGAACTTGGAGCCGTTGTCTTTGCACTCAAATTGTGGAGACACTATTTGTATGGAACTAAGAGTACTATTTTCACCGATCACAAGAGTCTCCAGCACATATTTGATCAGAAGCAACTGAATATGAGACAGCGTCGATACATTGAGTCTCCAGCACACTATTTGCATGGAACTAGATTAGCCGCTTTTTCTAAATCATGAAGTCCTATATTCGGATACATTGAGTCAAAATAATTTCTTAACCCGTTGCGTAAAATAGCATTTGGGTTCCCCGCAATATATGCGTCAAAGTAAACACATCGTAACTTATGGGTTTCCCAATGTGATATCCCCCATCTTTCAAACGAAAGCCTTTTATAAACCAAGGCATTCTTGGAACGTTCTTCGAATGTCTTACAAACTGATTTTGCCATAAATAGTTGTGCCGAGGAATTCTGACCGACTCTAGACAAGATTTCATCAATCATGTCTCCGGGTAAGTCTTCTAAAATATTGGGTTGTCTATCCATTTTGTGTTTTTATACTGTAAAATAGACAAGAGTTAGATTCATAAAAGATACTTATTAATACAAGCAATTTTTACATATATAGTAAAGCATAAGCATACTATATTACATATATTATACCGCACAAATACAACTATCTTATTCCGACTCACTCGTTTCTTCTTTTTTGAACTTGGTTCTTTTTGCTAAGTTTTTAGGGATATATGATGTTCCCCTAATACGAGCCGTCGTTTTCCACATTGGTCTAGAAAAACCTGGTGGTTTAGAGGTTCCCGGGTTATTGTTACAACTTAAGAAATACGGGTGTTGACGATACATATAAAGTTCATCGGGGTTAGAATCAGATTTCTCTATTTTTATGCCCTTTCCCTTATTGTTCTCTTTTGCCTTTTTAAATTCAGTTGGGGTAATTTCTATAACATCATCGGAATCCTCGTCGGGATCCGATTCATCAGAGAATTGATAATCCTCCCAATATTTTGCTTCCTTGGCGGAAACACCGTTGACCATAATTAACTTTGGTCGGTTGGTTGAGGATTTTCTTCTACTTAACCGTTTTATTATTTCCCCCACAGGTTCTTCTTCCGGTTCCGATTCTTCTTCTGGTTCCGACTCTTCTTCCGGTTCCTCTTCGGGAACTTGTGAATCAGTCCACGAATCATTCCAATTTACATTTGACTCTTCATTATTATTAGGTGATTCAATGGGACTAGTTCTAGAGGTAGACATCTATCACATAATATCAAACACGTTAAGGGATTAATATATCACATAATATTCACATGTTAAAAATATATAGTTTCCAACAAAATTTGTTAAGCAATCTTTTTTTTTTTTTCAAGTAAACACGGTCGAAGTCCAGACTCACTAATGCATCCTAACAAACTCGATAAGACACACTAATGCAAAATTCTAGTTCTCTAAGACCAACGCTCGGATACCAACTGAAATGTCCCGTTCTTATTGATTAAAAACGTTCCATATTAATTGATTTCGTTGCGAGGTTTTGACCTCTATATGAGACGTTTTTTCAAAGACTGCATTCATTTTTAAAACAAACCATAACCTTTATTTCATAAATAAAGGTATAAAAAGCTTTACGTAGATTATCAAATAATGATAATCTAAAATATCCTGTTTACACACGACCATTACATAATGGTTTACAATACAAATATGTTACATCGAAATCAGTTTCTTGAATGCAGTTTTTACATAATATCATACAAACATGGACTCCAAATCTTGTCCTTATTTTAGTATGCAACAGCGGAAGCTCTTAGTATTCACCTGAGAATAAACATGCTTTAAACGTCAACAAAAATGTTGGTGAGTTATAGGTTATATATATCAAATCGTAACAATAGACCACAAGATTTCATATTTCAATACACATCCCATACATAGAGATAAAAATCATTCATATGGTGAACACCTGGTAACCGAAATTAACAAGATGCATATATAAGAATATCCCCATCATTCCGGGACACCCTTCGGATATGATATAAATTTCGAAGTACTAAAGCATCCGGTACTTTGGATGGGGTTTGTTAGGCCCAATAGATCTATCTTTAGGATTCGCGTCAATTAGGGTGTCTGTTCCCTAATTCTTAGATTACCAGACTTAATAAAAAGGGGCATATTCGATTTCGATAATTCAACCATAGAATGTAGTTTCACGTACTTGTGTCTATTTTGTAAATCATTTATAAAACCTGCATGTATTCTCATCCCAAAAATATTAGATTTTAAAAGTGGGACTATAACTCACTTTCACAGATTTTTACTTCGTCGGGAAGTAAGACTTGGCCACTGGTTGATTCACGAACCTATAACAATATATACATATATATCAAAGTATGTTCAAAATATATTTACAATACTTTTAATACATTTTGATGTTTTAAGTTTATTAAGTCAGCTGTCCTCGTTAGTAACCTACAACTAGTTGTCCACAGTTAGATGTATAGAAATAAATTGATAAATATTATCTTGAATCAATCCACGACCCAGTGTATACCTATCTCAGTATTGATCACAACTCAAACTATATATATATATTTTGGAATCAACCTCAACCCTGTATAGCTAACTCCAACATTCACATATAGAGTGTCTATGGTTGTTCCGCAATATATATATAGATGGGTCGACATGATAGGTCGAAACATTGTATACGTGTCTATGGTATCTCAAGATTACATAATATATAATATAAGTTAATTAGGTTATGGTTGGGATAGATTTATTACTAACTTTCACGTAGGTAAAATGAGTAGTTTTTATCAATCTTGTTTTACTCGCCATTTCTTCGTTTCTAATCCGTTTTGAGTGATTCCAGTGGCCACGGTTTCGTATTGAACTTAAATTTATGAATCTAAATAGAAAAATTATAAGTTTATAGTCGGAAATACAAGTTACAAGTCGTTTTTGAAAGAGGTAGTCATTTCCGTCGAAAGAACGACATCTTGATGATCATTTTGAAAAACATACTTTCACTTTGAGTTTAACCATGATTTTTGGATATAGTTTCATGTTCATAAGAAAAATCATTTTTCCAGAAGTATAGCTTTTAAATCAAAGTTCTTCTTAGCTTTTAATTATCCCAACCAAAACAGCCCCCGGTTTTACTACGACGGCGTATATCCAGTTGTATGGTGTTTATCGTGTTTCCGGGTTTTAAATCATTAAGTTAGCATATCATATAGATATAGAACATGTGTTTAGTTGATTTTAAAAGTCTAGTTAGAAGGATTAACTTTATTTGCGAACAAGTTTAGAATTAACTAAACTATGTTCTTGTGATTACAAGTTTATAACGTTGAATAAGATAACTTTTTATGTATGAATTGAATGATGTTATGAACATCATTAATACCTCAAGTTCCTTGGATAAACCTATTGGAAATGAGAAAAATGGATCTAACTTCAAAGGATCCTTGGATGGCTTGAAAGTTCTTGAAGCAGAATCATGACACGAAAACAATTTCAAGTAAGATTTCCACTCGAAATAAGATTGTTATAGTTATAGAAATTGAATTAAAGTTTGAATATGATTATTACCTTGTATTAGAAAGATAACCTACTGTAAGTAACAAAGGTTTCTTGATCTTGGATGATTACTTGGAATGGATTTAGAAAACTTGGAAGTAAACTTGCAATCTTGGAAGTATTCTTGATTTTATGAAACTAGAACTTTTGGAATTTATGAAGAACACTTAGAACTTGAAGATAGAACTTGAGAGAGATCAATTAGATGAAGAAAATTGAAGAATGAAAGTGTTTGTAGGTGTTTTTGGTCGTTGGTGTATGGATTAGATATAAAGGATATGTAATTTTGTTTTCATGTAAATAAGTCATGAATGATTACTCATATTTTTGTAATTTTATGAGATATTTCATGCTAGTTGCCAAATGATGGTTCCCACATATGTTAGGTGACACAAATGGGCTGCTAAGAGCTGATCATTGGAGTATATATACCAATAGTACATACATCTAAAAGCTGTGTATTGTACAAGTACGAATACGGGTGCATACGAGTAGAATTGTTGATGAAACTGAATGAGGATGTAATTGTAAGCATTTTTGTTAAGTAGAAGTATTTTGATAAGTGTCTTGAAGTCTTTCAAAAGTGTATGAATACATATTAAAACACTACATGTATATACATTTTAACTGAGTCGTTAAGTCATCGTTAGTCGTTACATGTAAGTGTTGTTTTGAGACCTTTAGGTTAACGATCTTGTTAAATGTTGTTAACCCAAAGTTTATAATATCAAATGAGATTTTAAATTATTATATTATCATGATATTATGATATATTAATATATCTTAATATGATATATACATTTAAATGTTGTTACAACGATAATCGTTACATATATGTCTCGTTTCGAAATCCTTAAGTTAGTAGTCTTGTTTTTACTTATGTAGTTCATTGTTAATACACTTAATGATATATTTAATTATCATATTATCATGTTATATATAATATAACAATGTATTAATATGCTTCATATATATTTAGTAAGACGTGGTTATAACGATAATCGTTATATGTATCATTTCGAGTTTCATACGTCAATAGTCTCCTTTTTAAGTATATAACTTATTGTTACTATTTTTAATGAGATACTTGATGATCATTATATCATGTTAAACATATATATTTATTCATTTATGTATCATCATGTAATATACAACTTATAGCGTTCGTGAATCATTGGTCAAACTGGGTAATCAGACGTTTACAAAATTTCTGTTTCAATTAACCAAGTCTTAACAAGTTTGATTGCTTAACATGTTGGAAACATTTAATCATGTAAATATAGTTTTCATTAAACATATAATCATAGAAAGGTTCGTAAAAGTTTGGGTCACTACACAGATGATGGCCGCTCAAGGACGGCCAGTTCAGCCACCCGTACAGCCACCACATGATTCGGACGACCCGTCATCCACTGATGCTTCATCCGACGACACCTCCTCAGATGAATCCAGTGATGATGAGGACCCTGCTGATGTACCTATTCAGCCACCCTCCACCCCGCCGAAGAAGCGGTATCGCTTCGACGGTACCATCATTCCGGGGATCAAAAGAGGACGAGCCTTCACTGACGCGTTTGGTTAGCGTCGTAGGGTTACTGCTCGTAAGTGACTTGTGCTGTACCCTGCCGACCCACAAGTGCGTAAGGCACCCCGTTACGTACTGACTATTTCTGGAGCCGGAACATCTGCACCCCGTTATGTGATGTCTGCACCACCGGCACCACCTGCACCGTCGGCACCGCCTGCCCCACCACCTCCCACAGTCGAGGAATTGACAAGGGAGGTGGAGATCCTCCGAGCTCAGGTAGCTGAGATTGAGGAGCAGATGTCTCAGGTTATGGACATCCTACACCCACCTTCACCGTAGGACTTTTGTATTTAGATTTCGTTATGTAACCTAGTTGTAGTTTATTGTATTACTCATGTATTGTACGGACTTATTCAGATGTATGAAACTTATTATTATTAATGAATGGAACTTTACGTTATTTAATTCTTGCATGACGTTCTATTTACATTACTGTATGATGATTCTGTGGTATTTGTACCTAGATGCGTTATTTAATAACATGTGATGTTTTGATTCCATGTTGGTTACTATATACTGTATTATTACTATATTGAATGCTGGATTTTGACTTGAGTCAAAATTTTTGTTTAGAACACCATGGCCAACGGACGATCAACACCTACCACCACCCAGATTGAAGAGATGATCCAAGAACGTGTAGCCGCAGTCATTGTGGAAATGCAACCCCAAGCTCCACCGCCACCGCCACCACCACCACCACCGGTTATGCAGCCCATTCGAAATGGGTGTACTTACAAGGAATTCCAGAGCTGTAAATCACATAACTTCAGCGGTACTGAGTGACCGGTTGGTCTCACCAGATGGTTCGAGAAACTTGAATCAGTATTTCGAGTTAGCAACTATTCGGAGGACAACAAAACCAAATTTGCTTCTTGCACGCTGTCTGACGGCGCGCTCACGTGGTGGAACACAATGGCACAGGCGCAAGGCATTGATGAGGTGTATGCTACGCCATGGGAAGAATTTAAGTGTGCCATGATTGAGGAGTATTGTTCGAGAACCGAAATACAAAAGATAGAGATGGAATTCATGCAGTTAAAGGCCGTTGGGAACGACCTTGATGGTTACAACAGGAGATTTTTGGAACTAGCCCTGATGTGTTCGACAATGGTCACCCCGGAATTCAAACGAATGGAAAGGTACTTCTGGGGACTCCCTAAGAGCATTAAGGGAAAAGTCACCCCGTCCAAGCCACCGAATGTTCCCGAAGCAATGCGCATGGTGCATACTTTGATGAATCAAATAACCATCGATGAACCGGAGAAAACTAAGTCTGAAGCGGGTACTAGTGAGAAGCGCAAATGGGATAACCACATCAATAACAACAACAGGGAAAGAAACTATGATCAAAACCCGGCGAAACGACATGAGGGTTTTAGGGGAAACAACAACGGTGGAAATCCCAATCCGAACACCAACACGAACCCGAACTACAAAGAAACCTTACCACAATGCAAGAGGTGTTACAAACACCACACTGGGTATTGCAATGTTGACTGTGAGAAGTGCCAACGGTCTGGGCATGTTGGCAAAGACTGCAAGGTAACCACTTTGAATGGGAAGCCGAACACCAATGGACCGAAAAAGTGCTACGAATGCGGACAGACGGGCCATTTCAGAAATGCATGTCCAAACAAGCGAAAAGACGGCGGACCACCCTGTGGTAGAGCTTTCAACATTAATGCAAGGGATGCACGCGAAAACCCCGACTTGGTGACAGGTATATTCAAAATCAACAATCTTTTAGCTTCTGTCTTGTTTGATACTGGTGCGGATAGAAGTTATGTATGTAGACATTTTTGCGATAAGATTAATTGGTCGTTAGTCCCATTAAAAGAGAGTATGCTTGTCGAGGTCGCCAATGTAAAACTTGAAAAGGTTGACCATATTAATCGTGGAGCTATTATCAACATAGCTGGTACAGATTTCGAAATTGACTTGATACCTATCAAATTGGGAAGTTTTGACGTGAAAGTTGGTATGGATTGGTTGAGCAAGATAAGGGCCGATATTATCTGTGGAGATAAAGCTCTTCGTATACCACAAGGAGATGGTGAGCCACTGATCATCTACGGAGAGAGATGTACCTCGAAGTTGAACCTCATTAGTTGCGTGAAAGCGCAAAAGATCATGAAGAAGGGACATTTTGCTGTCCTAGCGCATGTGAAAACGGTAGAAACTGAGGTGAAGAGCGTGAATGATGTTCGAATTGTGAACGAATTTTCCGATGTCTTCCCTGAAGAATTGCCTGGATTACCGCCGTCAAGAGCCGTAGAGTTTCAGATCGACTTAGTGCCAGGAGCTGCACCTGTAGCTCGTGCACCGTATAGACTCGCACCTTTCGAGATGCAAGAATTACAGAGTCAACTACAAGAGCTGTTAGACCGTGGATTTATCCAACCAAGTTTCTCGCCTTGGGGCGCACCTGTGTTGTTTGTGAAGAAGAAGGATGGATCCTTCCGTATTTGTATCGAATACCGTGAGCTCAACAAATTGACTATCAAGAATCGGTATCCTCTTCCGCGAATTGACGATCTTTTTGATCAACTACAAGGATCGAGCGTTTACTCAAAGATCGATTTGCGATCCGGTTATCACCAGTTGAGGGTGAAGGAAAGTGACGTGATGAAAACTGCATTCAGAACTCGTTATGGTCATTATTAGTTTCTCGTGATGCCATTCAGATTAACCAATGCACCTGCCGTGTTCATGGATCTCATGAATCGTGTCTGCAAGCCGTACTTGGATAAGTTTGTTATCGTCTTCATAGTTGATATCCTCATCTACTCTAAGAGCGAAGAAGAGCATGAGCAACACCTCCGACTAGTACTTGAACTCTTGAGACAAGAGCAACTTTACGCCAAATTCTCCAAGTGTGAATTTTGGTTGAAGGAAGTCCAGTTTCTGGGTCATGTTTTGAGCGACCAGGGTATCAAAGTTGACCCCGCCAAGATTGAAGCCATCAGCAAGTGGGAGACCCCCACTACTCCAACTCACATCCGCCAATTCCTAGGTCTCGCCGGTTATTACCGAAGGTTTATCGAAGGTTTTTCTCTGATTGCGCGTCCATTGACTGCACTGACTCACAAAGGGAAGAAGTTCATTTGGGAACCCGCACACGAATCAGCATTTCAAACTTTGAAGAAGAAGTTAACCTCCATACCTATCCTATCACTTCCTGAGGGCAGTGACGACTTTGTTGTTTATTGTTATGCATCGAAGAGTGGTTTTGGTTGTGTACTGATGCAACGATCAAAAGTCATCGCTTATGCCTCCCGACAATTGAAGATTCATGAGCGGAACTACACTACTCATGATCTTGAACTTGGAGCCGTTGTCTTTGCACTCAAATTGTGGAGACACTATTTGTATGGAACTAAGAGTACTATTTTCACCGATCACAAGAGTCTCCAGCACATATTTGATCAGAAGCAACTGAATATGAGACAGCGTCGATGGATCGAGACGCTCAACGACTACGATTATGAACTTCGTTATCATCCTGGCAAGGCCAATGTTGTAGCTGACGCTTTAAGCAGAAAGGAGAGGACGACACCTCTTCGTGTTAGGGCTCTGGACATCACCATCCATTCGAACCTCAACAGCCAGATCAGAGTAGCCCAAGATGAGGCTCTCAAGGAGGAGAACATATCTCACGAACATTTGAACATACTTGTCTCTCGATTCGAGGTTAGGGAGTCTGGACTCCGATGTTATGCCGGAAGAATTTGGGTACCCCTTTATGGAGATCTACGGAACCTTATACTTGATGAAGCACACAAATCGAGGTATTCGATTAACCCCGGTGCGGGCAAGATGTACCACGACCTTAAAGAACAGTATTGGTGGCCGAATCTTAAGAAAGACGTTGCAACTTATGGTGGTAAGTGTTTGACTTGCTCGAAGGTTAAAGCCGAGCATCAGAGACCTTCTGGGTTACTTCAACAGCCGAAAATCTCACAATGGAAGTGGGAAAGGATAACTATGGATTTCATCACCAAGCTACCAAAGACGGTGGGCGGATACGATACCATCTGGGTTATTGTTGACCGTCTTACCAAATCTGCACACTTTCTAACGATGAAGGAAACGGATACAATGGAGAGACTTGCTCAACTATACATCAAGGAGGTTGTATCTCGTCATGGTGTACCTTTATTGATCATCTCAGATCGCGATCCCCGTTTTGCTTCTAGATTCTGGCGTTCTTTGCAAGAAGCCATGGGAACCCGTCTCGACATGAGTACTGCTTATCATCCACAGACCGACGGGCAAAGTGAATGAACGATTCAAACCTTGGAAGACATGTTGCGTGCATGTGTCATTGATTTTGAAAAGGCCTGGGAAAGGCATTTGCCGTTAGCCAAATTCTCATACAACAACAGTTATCACTCAAGCGTTAATGCTGCACCTTTTGAAGCATTGTATGGCCGCAAGTGCCGATCTCCTATTTGTTGGGCCGAAGTAGGCGAAAAGCAAATCACCGGACCCGAGGTAGTCCACGAAACGACGGAGAAGATTGCTCAGATTCAAGCTAGACTTAAGACTGCCCGCGATCGTCAAAAGAGTTATGCTGATCTTAAATGTAAAGACTTTGAATTCAACGTGGGCGACCGTGTAATGTTAAAGGTTGCACCTTGGAAAGGTGTGATCCGTTTTGGAAAACGTGGAAAGTTAAACCCACGATACATTGGTCCTTTTGAAATCTTGGAACGTGTTAGACCCGTTGCTTACCGATTGGATCTACCAGCACAATTGAGCTCAGTTCATCCTACCTTCCACGTGTCAAACTTGAAGAAGTGTCTTGCTGCACCTGAACTTATCATACCACTTGAGGAACTTACGATTGACGACAAACTCCACTTCTTGGAAGAGCCTGCTGAAATTATGGACTGTGAGGTCAAAACTTTGAAATGCAACAAGATTCAGATCGTCCAAGTACGATGGAATGCCAAACGAGGACCTGACTTTACTTGGGAGCGAGAGGATCAAATGATGCGGAAGTATCCTCACCTTTTCCCGACTCCTCCATCTACCTCAGCTTAAATTTCGGGACGAAATTTTCTTTAACAGGTGGGTAATGTAACGACCCTGGATTTTCCAATGTTTATTTATTAATAATTATTATTATTAATACTTGTGATTAAACGAATGTACATTATTACATTTACATGTTGCCATGATTGCCCGTACTTGACTTTAAATGCCCGAAACGTCTTTGTGACACACGAAACTTACACGAATAATATTTTCAGATATTATTTACATTCATAATTAGTTTTATTAATCATTTTGATTAACTATGGTTATTAGTTAATTACTTGGACTTTAATTGGAATTATTTGTTAATTAATTGAACTTGGGCCTTGTTAAGGTTACGAACTCACTTTAATGGACTTAATTAGCCCACCCTACATCTTATAAGGATTTTTAGCCCAACACTTCATGTAAGTATTACTTAACTAGTTAGTTTTGCACAAAGAATCTAGTTACCATGATCCCCATACATGCACCTCTTATAACCACCCCATTTAACCAACTTTAAGCTTAACCATGAAAGAACCTAATGGATCTACTCCTTCCCCTTTTTTCCTGCAGCTGGCCGTTGGCCTATAAGCCATTAGAAGGAGTTTTAATTTTTTTTTACCACTACATTTACTTGCATTACTCTTCACTTTCTCACACACACACATACTTGCATTTTTTTTCTCTCAAAGTTCTCTCATCTTTCTCTCTTTTTCTCTAAAAGATTGTAAGTAACTTGAGCAACTTTTTCTTCTTCTTTTCTTGTAAAAACCGAAACCCAACATACATATCATCATCATCTTTTGTTCTTTGTTTGTTGTTTGATACTTGTTAGTTGTTGTTACTTTGTTACTTGTTATTATTTACTTACTAGTTTTCAAGAACCAAAATTGTTAGTTTGATTCTCCATTTATCTTGTATTAACAAGAACACACAAGAACCTAACTTACTAGTTATGTTCTACATTTAATTTCTTGAAAGATTGTAAGTTTATGTGTTGATTAAAATCATACTTGAAGCTCATGAAGTAAACTTAAAGTTTACTTTCTAAAGATCAAACTTTGGTTTGAACCTTTAAAGTATGAACAACCCATGAACTAGTTACTTGATTACTTAGTTTATTACTTCATATTATGCACTTTAAATTCATGTTGTTGGTTATTATTGGTAAAGTGTTACTAGTTAACCTTGATCTCATTAATCTTGAACTTAAAGTTAACTTTGAAAGTTCAAGAACATGTAAGTAAGCTTTCTTTAACTATAACTTTGTACACTTATATTAGATCTAGACTTTTGAGTCTTGGATCTTCAAGATCAAACTAAGAACTATGTTCTACAACTTAAGATCTTGATTTCATAAGTTCACTTTCAAGTTTGTAACTTATTATTAGTTTTAAAGTTCATGTATGTGTTAGATCTAAGACTTTGATGTAACTTTGGTTCATCAAAACACTTGCAACACTTAAGTGAGTTGTGCTTCATGTCTTAGACTTACACTTGGGTTATGATGGTCAAACCTTGGTGAAAATGATGCAAACAAATCAACAAGTTGTACACTTGAAGCTATATGCATCAAGAATGAGAACCATGATAAGCATCGAGCACCAAGAACTACCGGAACCTACTGACCCTACGGTTCTACTGTTTCTTTGTCTGACCCGTACAACCTGGGCTATGGTAATTATGATTTTCAGATATCTCTTTTTGAGTAGATAACTTTTCATATAGGACTCGTCTTAATTCCAGTTACAGTTTAGGATTTATGGCCCTCCGATCGTCACTATGTCCATTTAACGTTGTGCTGAAAATTCTGACCTACTCGCACTTAGACCGTCGCCACGGTCAAACGAAGACGATTTTGCTTCTATAATTTTTACCACAACTAAAGGACTCATATATGGAGCTATGGCCACTGGTATCACCTTATTTCAGTAGGTATAGAGGCCGTGGTGACTGACCGAACTCAGCCTTTGTTTTAAACTCTTTTCATGAACGAAACTTACTTTACACCTTTTGTTTAATGATGAATGATGATGACCCTTAAGACCTTATTTACATACTTTTAAACCTTTTTGGAAGATTTACTGACTTAGTACTATTTGACTTAGGTTGAGGACCCGTTTGGACAACCTTCAATACTTGCTTACTTTCCGAGTCATACTTTACCGCTACTTTATCATTGTGAGTTATAGCATTCCCTTTTTACTTTAACTTATTTTGGAAACTGAGAATACATGCGGATTTTATGTTTTACATACTAGGAATGAGTACTTAAACTTATATATGTGTGGGTTATACAACGGTATAAACATTCCCTTTAGCTCGGTAACGTTTAATCATTGGTTTTTGAACCGTGAACGCGAATCTTAGATATGGATCCATAGGGTTTGACATCCCCACTCGGGCTAGTCGCGCTAGCATTTAACGAGTGTTTAATACTTCTTAAACATACGCACTTGCCAAGTGTACTTTCAGGGGGTATAAACGTTAAGTTAGTTACCAAGTGCCCACGGTTAACATATACTTTATTATACTGTTTTGAAACGCTCTTTGTAGCACTGAAATCTCGTGGCCTACCTTACATACTGTTATACTTAAACTATAGCTCACCAACCTTTGTGTTGACGTTTTTAAGCATGTTTTTCTCAGGTGCTTAAGGTTATTTGCTTCCGCTGTCGTGCTAGTCTTGCCGTAGACACCCGCTGCTCTAGTGTTATCACCGCATGAACTGTTTATCTTGCATTCAAACTTTATTACATTTGAAACTATATTTTGTAACAACCTAAGGTCACATACATTTATTCATGCTTGCTATTCGTAGAAGCATACTGTTGGTGTAAAATATTTGATGTCGATTATGACGTCATCTTTCTATCGTGAATGCAACTTCTTTTATTACAACATATAGTACTTAACCTTGTAATGATCCTGTTGTTGATGATTCGTACACGATGGTTTTGTACGGGGCATCACAGTTCAGGTTTGGTCTGACCTTAGGACCAATTTTAGAGTCTCTAGGGTGTATAGTGTGTTAGGATTGATGATTGGATGAACTTTTATGTTCGGGTCATCGAAATTCGAGCCACGGATCACCCGTTATGACTAAAACTTGTTTTTGATCGGATTGAAGTCCCAAGTTGAATTATGGCTGTTGTTCACGACTTGGAGGCTGTTCTTGGGGTGTTATTGAGTGTACTAATGTGTTGGGTGGTTTGTTTAGGCGAGGATATATTTAAGACTCGCCAAAAACCGACACCCGGGGCTCAAGTTATGACCCGATGAACTTTTAATTAAAACTTATGGTTATAACATCTAACTTATGATATAAATAATTACTTTCATTATTATTAAATTACCTATGATATAAAAGTAATTATTTTAATTTAAGACTTATGATATATATATATATTTATTATATCATTTATTAATTACATTATGATTTAATTAAACATTTAATTAAACTTATGATTAATAATACTTTTATTATTAATGAAAAATACTTATGGTAAGAATTAAACCTATGTTATGAGATTATTATAATAAGACTTATAATAAGGATTAATTAATTATTTAATTATTATAAGGCTTAGTTATTATTTAATTATAATTTAATTATTAAATACTTATGATTTAATAATTATAATTATTAAATTATGATATGATTAATAATTCATTATTAATTAATAATACATATGATATGATTAAAAATTTATTATTAATTAATAATACTTATGTTATGATTAATATTTAATTAATTAATTAAATACTTATGTTATATTAATTATATCATTTAAACTTATGTTATGACATAATTATACATATATGACTTTAAATAAGATTATAACCTATATTATTATTATAACTTATATACTTTAAAAATTAATGTTGAGTATGATTGACCAAGGTTGACTTTTGAGTTGACTTTCGTTGACTTTGACTTTCAGTTGACTTTTGTTGACTTTCTAATTAAGGAAATTTTCCTAAGTTATAAACTTTCCAAAAATAGCAACTTTCTAAATATGGAAACTTTCCAAAAATAGAAACTTTCCTAAAATAGAAACTTTCCTAAAATAGAAACTTTTCAAAAATGAAAACCTTCTAAAAATAGAAACTTTCTAAAAATAGAATCTACGTGTCCTTACGCTGTCCTGATCAAACCGAAGCATACTGAGTGTTGTTCTATGTCTACTTGCAACAAGTACTATAGCTATCATACTAAGACTTGGCCTAAGTTAGTTATTTATATCTACCTGCTTTATTTATAGGTCGGCGTTGTGATCATTCTTGATCATTTTACTTCGTGCAGTTCATGTTTTCTGTGTTACTACTTCGTTTACATTAAGGTAAGTTATAGTCCCGTTTTTCATACTTTTTAAAGTATTTTTGGGATGTGATTATATGCATTTTTGTTTTACGTTTAGATACAAGTGGCAATTAAATTTAAATTATTCATTATGAGTTGAACGAAAATATTCCCTAGTCTGGTAACTGTAATCACTGGTTTCTACTGGTGAATGTAAATCCTATAGATAGATCTATCGGGCTTGACAGCCCCATTTCGAGCTAGTCGCGCTAGCAATTTATAATCGGAATGTATTAGTACTTCATATTTATTTGAAGATACACTTGTTCAGTGTATATATTGTGTTTGGTAAGGGTATGGAAATGGTTAAGTGGTTACCCGGTGAATCATAGATAATGGAATAATATTTTAATGTTTTCTAATATTTTTAAATCTTGTGGTCTAAAGTTTATACGTTTATTAAAACCTATAATCCACTCAACATTTTTGTTGACAGTTTACTCGCATATTTTCACATGTATTTGATTATTTGGGCTTTCGCTGTGTTAGAGTGTCTGCATGCATTTGGGCAGATTTTGTTAAACATTTTATGAAACATTGAACTTGCATTCTCTTTGGTTTATTAAATTGTGGGTATTTGGTTGACAATGTTTTATGTCAACTTTGGTTATTTTAATATGTTGGGTTTGTTTAAACTACATATTTTGGTAAATTTTCTTTTTGGGAAACTTTTTGAATAAAGAATGCAATGTTGTTTAATAAATTCATTTAAAGTTCGATCAAGCTGTGGGACCAAGTGACGGAGCCGTTAAGGGTACTTGACGGGGCCATCACATTATGCACGTATTCTTTCTCCCTCAATCAGCCACGACTTCATCCTCCTTCCCCATAAAAAAAAATTCGACATTTTTAAGACCAAGATCACCATCAACTGCTTGCTTGTTTGCTAAACTGTTTACGGATTCTTGATCCTCTCTTCAAGCTCTACACATCTATACCAACAATTGAATGATTAGGGTAAGATCCAAAAACTCTATTTTTCTAGATTATATTTTTATTATACATGTATAGGGTTATAATGGTGTCTAGTGCTCAAACAATGATGCGTGTATGTTCGATCTGTTCGTTATATGACCGTATATGCTATTTTATTTAACCCACGAATTTAACCAGACCTTAACTGATTTTCACATGTTAAATAATGTTAATATTATTGCATATTTGGATTTCTCTCAAAAAACTATTAATTTTGCACATAGATAACGTGCGATTTCAATAAATGGTTAACATGATACGTGCAATTAGGGTTTCGATATGAAATTGTGATGAATCTGATTTTTTTTTAATAACATGAAGCTTTACTGATCATAATATGTTTTTATTGAATATCTTGTGAAAAGTTAATAACTTTACATTTAGATATCGCATGTTTTCGAGTTTTGGTTCGAAAGTTTGGATTAAAACAAATTCGATAAGATTATATGTGTAATTAATTTCCTGTAATTGTATGCTAATGAATTAATTCATGAAATGTTGATAAATGGATTGCTTATGAAAAATTAATAAGTTTACACTAAGATATTGCGTGATTACAATTTGTAAAACTTAAGTTATGATAGAAACATCGTTTTGTAAAATTTACTCTACGTTTGCATGAATAAAAGGTGATTGTGACTAATTGGTAAGATGAATTACCATGATTTCCTGAAATATCAATTAGAACATGATTATTAAGACTTTATAGTTGGTGGTATATTGAATTGTTGTGTTATGTGTCGGTAATGCTATACACGATAACATGCTTTCGACATATCTTTGAAAACAGAATGACTAACTTGCATGAATAAACTGTACTAATTGGCTAAACCAATAATTATTATTTCTTTACAGTAAGTAGAGGAACTTGTTTTTAAAATTCTCCCATTGGTCTCATAGTGTTTTGAATTTTTATGCTCAATTTATAAGCGTTATGCTTTGACTGCGCGTGCAGAAACTGAACTGGTGTAATTTGTGTATATGTTGAGTTCTAGAAATCCTATAATAGCATGGTTAGACTTTTTAGAAATCTAATAACATAATCTACTGATTTGGAAAGAATCATTTGATCATGTTGTGTATTTTGTGATTTATGCTCATCTGGTTTAGCGCCGGTTGACATGAACACTTAGTCGATTAACTAGAACGCTAAATTACAACTGAAACTTTATCAAATGACATGTGTAGATTTGTTAGACCAACATGGGTGAACTACTGATGTTGTTGACTTATGTTCACCTCATTATCAATGGTTGACTACCTGATGACTTACTTTGACTTGTGTTGACTTTGTTGAAACTGTTACGTGCAATGTGTGACTGTAAATGTGCTTCTGCGAATGTATAGACCATATTGCCTAGATTTATAGAATGGTATGGACCTTACCTACTGAAATGTGAATCACCATAGGTATACATTACTTCTTTGTGTTTCTTGAAACTCTATTTGGTCATTAATGGACTATTTATACGATACGTAACCGGAAACTGTTATAACTGTGAAACTGAAATTTGAAAGTGGTCAATTGAACTTGGTTTGAATTATTGACCAATATTTTATAACCTACTGATGTGTTTGACTTAGTTTAACCATCTTGACCAAGTTTGACTTTTGTTGACTTGCATGAGTTTTGTTGACTATGTGTTGACTTTTACTGTGACTATGAGTCGGTTTGAGCATTAGGACTGTGTATACCCTATGGACCGACCTAGCTTATTAGACACATATTGACCAACTTATATTCTCTAGGTTGAGTCTACGGGTCAAGGACCTACATCCTGGTTATCTACTGTGCTATTTGTAGCTGCGCTAAAGGTGAGTTATAGCCCATTTTTCTTTACTGTTTTTGGGGTGAGAATACATGCTTACTAGTTTTCCAAAAAGTTTATTACACGAAGGTTCACAGTCCTACTTTCTTTTAAACTTTTACTGTTTATACTCGGGATGTGAATACACGTTGAAACTAATTTACAACCAGACACGATGATTTAGAAATAAACTTTGTATTGCATGAGTTACAGACCAAAAAGCCCTTAGCTCGATTATGTTAAATTACTTATGTAAGCGCGAATCATATGGACAGATCTGTTGGGTTTTGACAAACCCCACCCCACCTTAACTGAGGTGCATGTTACTTCGTAAACGATACACTTGGTCGGTACACTATTATAGGGTAAAAGGAAGACGCATGTGATACCATGCACGGTGTTAAGCTTCATAATTCGATTGTGCTCACGAGATGCATACGCTCTAGAAACTTTTAGTGCTAAATATCGTGGTTTACAAACTTGAAACTAGACATTTTTGTTGTCTACAAAAACATGAAAAGAGACATTTTGTTGTCTACAAAAGATTTAAACTAAGTGATGTGGTAGCGGATGCGTACGAAATACTATTATTTTTTACTACGAAATACGACGAAATATGACACAAGTTTTATTAATTTACGGATGAGATATACCTAAATCTTGCTACAACACTTATAGGCAGTGTACCTAATCGTAGAGTAGTGTAGTTTTAGTAAGTCCGGTTCCACAGGGAGACGGCTTATTTTACACTATATTTTTATATAACTATATTTGTACAAAATATATATATATATATATATATATATATATATATATATATATATATATATATATATATATATATATATATATATATATATATATATATATATATTACAATTATTATTATTATAAAAGGGGGGTTTTACTGTTTAATGACTGGTTTGTCAATTTTTATATTTTAAGCTAAGTGTAAAGTAAATGACGATATTTAACTAACGATAAAATAAATAACAATAATTAAAATAACAAAAAATAAAAGTACGAGGAAATATGAAATAAAATATATTATGCTTATTTAAACTTCCGTACTCATGATGTTTTACGTTTTGATTTTGATTTTGATTTATTACCCTGGGTTAATTGTTCTTTGTCCTGGATTATTTGATATGTCCATCTGGTTTTGTCCATAATAGTCCATCAGTTATAATTATAAAGTGCGAGGGTCTTCGCCAAATTAACCTTATACCCAAAGTCAAATATTCTAACTAATTGGGGACTTAAACTGTAATAAGGTTTTAATACATTGTTAATGATTACACCAGGTTATCGACTGCGTGTAACCCAAGGTTTTAATACTTTATTAACAATTACATCAATTTCCCTTGAATGTAATCCACCCCTGTTTCAATGAGTCTATTGACTATTAATCCATCCCCGTGTTCGGTCAAATGAATAATTATTAGTATTTATAAATATCCCGCTCACCGTACCCAGTCAAGCGTATGTGGTTATATATAGATACGTCAAATTATAAATCTCTATATTAAATTAACAAGATATCATTTATTTAATCAAATATAAAGCCCATTAATAGCCCATAGTCCAATTTCCACAAGTGTCGGTCTTTTGTCCAAACCTCAATTATGGTCCAAAGCCCAATAACCCCGTCTTAATATTTAGCCCAACATCACAATTACTTCGGCTCAAATAAGCATAATAATAACTTAAGTACGATACATAATTAAAAAGGGAGAATTTAGCTTACAGTGATTATTAATCGCGTAGTGTTACAGAGACAGAGTTCCGACTTTAAAACCCGTAAAATAACCTTTACATTTACCCAAACTAAATAATATAAAACTAAACTATATTATATATATATATATATATATATATAATAAAACTAAACTATATTATATTTATATATATATATATATATATATATATATATATATATATATATATATATATATATTATATTATTATTACAGAGGGAGTATATATATTATTGTGGGTGTGTTTTTTCGTCGAGCAGAAGCCTGGTATTTATAGGCATAATTCCTGATTCTGATGCCCATGCGAGTGCATGGGGTTTTAGTGCAAATCTCATGCACTCGCATGGGCTCATGCACTCGCATGGGTTTTATGCCTATTTCTCATGCGATCGCATGGCCGTCAGATCCAGCTCACATATTTTTTTGTTTTCTTGCTTGTCGACATATTATATATATATATAATATATATATAATTTATATTAATTATATATATATTATATTATATTCTTGTGCATAGTTGACTTGTAATTTTCGCTCCGCTGTCTCGTACATTTACGCCCGGTTATGTCTCGGTTCTGGTTTCTCGAACGTCTTTTTGTATGCTTTAATATCTTGTACTTTGCGTTTCGCGGCTTGTACTATTGTAAATTTTAGACGTTTCTCATCAATAAATGGAACCACTTGGATTGTAACTTGTACATTTGAGCTTTTTGGTCATTTGCGTCTTCAAATCGTCATTTTCTTCTTTTGTCTTCACACTTATTTATTTAAACGAATATTACATAAAAATAGAACAATAGCAACTAAAAGCTTTACATATTGGGATGATATTGCGACTAAATATATGTTCATTTGGAGCACTATCAAATATCCCCACACTTGAACGTTGCTTGTCCTCAAACAATACATAACTTGAAATTAAATCACACGAATCACTTCTTTATTCTTCACACTTTATACATTAGTGATTTTGATACGGCAGTATAAATAATGATAGTAACAATGTGGTTTACAGTCCCACATGACTATGAAAATTTAGATCCTTTAAGGAAATTGGATCTTTATGAAAACATTTGATCTTTTAAAAATTCATTCTAGCTTTTACCCTAGGTAAGTTTTCCGGAATAACCCTTCACCGGTGTTTGCAAAATATTTTTGTGGGTTTTGTGGGTTTCAGATTTTAAAATTTTAGTTCAAAACTTGCGGTTTTGTGTCACCCACTTGCTAACCTTGTATTAGGAAAGCACACGTCCAGTATACTTGATCCGTATATTACCTTTCGGTAAACTACCGTCCGGTTGTAAAGGAAAGCGATGAACAAGCACCGGTTAAGGCAATGTCTAATGACATGTAGATAATCATAGTCCACAACGTGTCGGATGCAATTACTATCCTTTGTAGGAGAAATAGTAAAGATCACCCTATAATTTTTCGGTCTGGCACAAGGTCCTGTCTTCGACCATGCTATGCAACCACCGTTCTTACGGTTGACACCCGATTTGGTTCAGGTGACCTAATGAATTCTGATGAATTCTCAGGATTTTACGTTCAATGATAATGAACGCATTGAAAATAGGTTTTCAGAAAACAAATCGGTTTATTTTTTATCAAAATATTTTCTCGTTCAAGCTAGAGTTTAGATATCATTGAATTCCATGAGTTTGTAATTCTCAATCTTTAAGGTCAATCTCAAGGATTGAGTAATATCAGTCTTAAAAGCTGATTTTTAATCTTTAAGGAGATTATCCTTTCTGGGGGTCTGATTTATTAGTCTTATCAAGCTAATTTGCACGGCGTCCTCCCTATTTTACGAGACAGATCCTCTCATGGTTAGGATAAGTCTGACCACTTGGCGACCCTGTTTGATGCTGAGGTTCGTGAATTTCCAGTTGATTTTCGAGAAAACTTTTCAAGGTTTTTCGTAGACTTTACAAATGATCTGGATGACAACTTCCTAACCTAAATCAAGAAGCGCATTTCTTTCTCGGAAGACTTTACTTCCTTTTAATGATGGAATTGATTCATCGAGTAGATCCATCTTTTCTTTTCTTTCATCGGGTAAAACAGTTAATTTAGTCCAAAACAAAATCGCCGGCAATAACTTTACAGAAACATGTGATATATAGTTTTTAATTGAATAACTTGGTACATTCTCCCCACCCTTGGCTTTTATTTATTTCTTTCTTTGCCTTTTTATTCTCCTTTTTTCCATTTTAAATGAATTCAAGCATTTTAGGTTGTTTCTCAATTTATGTCCTTTCCGAGGTAACGATAATTTCGGTATTAACACCTAGTTTTTATCGTTCATAAATATATATAAACATGATTTTGAATTCATTTAGTTGAAATTTTTTCAAATTTTCACTAAATTTGGCAAATAAACCAAGTGCAAACCCGAGAGAATTTATAACCCTTCCCCACACTTGAGATCATGCAATACCCTCATTTGCATGAAATCAGACTATAATTATAAATTCATGAGGGTGATTAGTGTAGAAAAGTGATTAAAAATATCCAGTTTGTAATTACTAAGCTCGTCGAATGATAGATGACGCACCTCATCGTTCATTCCTTTTGTTGTTTTATCACACATGTTTTTCTTCAAAAACTGTTGCTTTTCTGAACTGTTTGCTAATCTTTGAAAATATGTCTTTTACCCTAATTTATCATGCATGTTTATTAACGAGTTATGCACTAACCCGAACCCCGAATTTAATGTTAAGTGGGGTTAGACTTCCCCACACTTAGCTGGCGACATGTGAAGTCGGTAGAATAAGTTCCACGAATTAGAATAGTGAGCCAGTTATTTACATCTCGGGTGGTGTATAATATATCAATGTGTTTAAAGTTTAGACCCACCCGATCGTCACTACTTAATTCTTTATTAAGTGTAGCTTTTAGTAAATGGATATGTCTCTTTTCTGATTCTTGGTCAAATGGATCGTTATACACCGACATACATATTTCTATAGGGTGGACAATTTCTAACATTTCCTTCCGTTTATTCTCGGGATCAAAGGTTTCACCTCTATTACCCAATTGGGTGAATTCCTAGGTGTCATTATCTATTACAGCTCGTAGTTCATCTTCGGTAGATGACTCGTCTATTGAGAATATTTGGTTGGAAGGTTGTGGGATGGTGAATTTCGGGATCGAAGCAAATTCTTCTTCATTAACGGTCCTTATCGGTCCCACCACTTTGGTCTCGGGGGTAAGATTTTCAACGTTATCGTTTTCCCAAGAGTACCAATTTGTCACTCTTACTTCTTCTTCATCCATTGATGGATCGATGATTTCGTCGGTAGAGGCTAATGTGTCGATATGTTGTGAAATTGGTAAAACTGAATAAAAAGTATCATCGGGATAATTGGTGATTTCGGAGCTCTCGAATTCATCAAAATTCGATGATATGAGATTTTCTTGTACAATACTCCTCAGATCAACAGGTGTGTAGTCTGATAGAGTTTCTGCTTGCCTATTTGCAAACTCTCTCATTTGTTCATTTTGAGCATCAAATTCTTCGAGTTTGATTTTCATATAATCAAATAAATTTTCAGACACATAATTTTCCTCGTCCTCTGGTTGTTGACTTTGGATATATTCTAGGAAATAATCCCAATTTGAATTGTATTCCTCATAATCATTCCATTCAGGTTCCATGGGTGCATAATTTTCCATAGGAACGTAATAATAACATTCCCATGTTGAGTGATAATCTCTACAGATTTCACAACCAGTTATTGTTTCGTCATTCGTGATCCAAGTTTGACCGAACGAATTGTCATCAACACCCATTTGAGAGTATTGATTTAATTGATTTTGCATGTCAGGAAGAGTTTCCAAAATATTTTCGAGATTTTCCATAATATGCTTATTACCAAATTTTAGCTACAATGTGGTGCATTTACTAATTATCCTATTAGTTATAAAACTAAAAATTATTAAAGTTATTAAATTAATAGACTTTTCTGATTTTGCCCACATTTCGAATAGCCAATAGATGCAGTAGGTAGCCAGGATCCTTTAAATCGGAAAATCCACAACTCGCCACTAACAAATCCAACTATTACTACGAACCAGAAAATTTGGATGTCTATCAATTTAATTTCTTACAATAATTTTTCGTCAAAATTTTGAAATAAAAATCTATGTCCTAAAAATTAGAGCGTAGAAATGAAAAAGAAAAAGCACGCGTCGAAAAACGTCGAAAAATAAAAATAAGAAAGAAAAACGTCGAAACTTAAAAGTCTAAAAATTAAATCTAAAAAGTTGCGCCTAAAGGTATTAAAACTTAAAAGGAATTCTATATCCAAAACGGCAATAACTTAAAAGATACTAAAATCTAAAAACTGCGTTGCAAAATTCTAAAGCGCTTAAATCTTAATCTAAAGAAAAAGTACTTAAGGGATTTTACGGCAAAACCTAAAAATCTAGAAATATAAAATAACTACGGCAAAAACTAAGTTTAAAACTAATTACGAACGATAAATAAACAAATTATGAATTAAACGATTAATAAGATACAAAAAGTAAAAATAAAATTAAAGTTATAAAAATACAATTTTTATAAAAATATTATTTTTATATTATTATTTTATAAAAGTAATAATCTATATAATTAATAATAATAATAACACTTAATATTACAAAATATAAATTAAAACTTAAAAACTAATTATTAATATTTAAATTAAACCCTAATAATAATAATTATAAAATTAAACCCTAAATCGTATTAATTAAGTCTGAGGTTTGGTCAGTCACAGCATCTCATGCGATCGCATGAGATTAAGCCTTCGGGCTCATGCGGTCGCATGGACCAGTTTACCAGAAACAGATTGGGCTTCGAACAGGCTTCGGCCTAGTTTCTATTTTATTTAATATTTGATTTTAATTTTCTACAAAATAATATAAAAGTAAATTTATATAAATTAAAATAAACTTAATTTTAAAATCTAAAAATAAAAGCAAAATCTTATAAATATATAAATATTTTTTTTCTTTTTATTATTTATATATATATATATATATATATATATATATATATATATATATATATATATATATATATATATATATATATATATTATATTATATTATATTTTTTTTTCTAATTATATTTTTACAGATATAAATTAAAAATATAGCCTTTCGCCGAATCCCCGGCAGCGGCGCCAAAAACTTGATGTGGTAGCGGATGCGTACGAAATACTATTATTTTTACTACGAAATAAGACGAAATATGACACAAGTTTTATTAATTTACGGATGAGATATACCTAAACATTGCTACAACATTTATAGGCAGTTTACCTAATCGTAGAGTAGTGTAGTTTTTAGTAAGTCTGGTTCGTTTCACAGGGAGACGGCTTATTTTACACTATATTTTTATATAACTATATTTGTACAATATATATATATATATATATATATATATATATATATATATATATATATATATATATATATATATATATATATATATTACAATTATTATTATTATAAAAGGGGAGTTTTACCGTTTAATGACTGGTTTGTCGATTTTATATTTTAAGCGAAGTGTAAAGTAAATGACGATATTTAACTAACGATAAAATAAATAACAATAAATAAAAGTACGAGGAAATATGAAATAAAATATATTATGCTTATTTAAACTTCCGTACTCATGATGTTTGACGTTTTGATTTTAATTTATTACCCTGGGTTAATTGTTCTTTGTCCTGGATTATTTGATATGTCCATCTGGTTTTGTCCATAATAGTCCATCAGTCATAATTATAAAGTGGGAGGGTCTTCGCCAAATTAACCTTATACCCGAAGTCAAATATTCCAACTAATTGGGGACTTAAACTGTAATAAGGTTTTAATACATTGTTAATGATTACACCAGGTTATCGACTGCGTGTAACCCAAAGTTTTAATACTTTATTAACAATTACATCAATTTCCCTTGAATGTAATACACCCCTGTTTCAATGAGTCTATTAACTATTAATCCATCCCCGTGTCCGGTCAAATGAATAATTATTAGTATTTATAAATATCCCGCTCACCGTACCCAGTCAAGCGTATGTGGTTATATATAGATACGTCAAATTATAAATCTCTATATTAAATTAACAAGATATCATTTATTTAATCAAATATAAAGCCCATTAATAGCCCATAGTCCAATTTCCACAAGTGTCAGTCTTTTGTCCAAACCCCAATTATGGTCCAAAGCCCAATAACCCGTCTTAATATTTAGCCCAACATCACGATTACTTCGGCTCAAATAAGCATAATAATAACTTAAGTACGATATATAATTAAAAAGGAAGAATTTAGCTTACATTGATTATTAATCGCGTAGTGTTACAGAGACAGAGTTCCGACTTTAAAACCGGTAAAATAACCTTTACATTTACCCAAACTAAATAATATAAAACTAAACTATATTATATATATATATATATATATATATATATATATATATATATATATATATATATATATATATATATACACACATATATTATTATTACAGAGGGAGTATATATATTATTGTGGGTGTACTTTTTCGTCGAGCAGAAGCCTGGTATTTATAGGCATAATTCCTGATTCTGATGCTCATGCTAGTGCATGGGGTTTTAGTGCAAATCTCATGCACTCGCATGAGTTTTATGCCTATTTCCCATGCGATCGCATGGCCGTCAGATCCAGCTCACATATTTTTTTGTTTTCTTGTTTGTCGACATATTATATATATATATATATATATATATATATATATATATATATATATA
Source organism: Rutidosis leptorrhynchoides (assembly GCF_046630445.1). NCBI lineage: Eukaryota > Viridiplantae > Streptophyta > Magnoliopsida > Asterales > Asteraceae > Rutidosis > Rutidosis leptorrhynchoides. The sequence continues at coordinate 275,755,458 of NC_092340.1, read as the reverse complement.
TATATATATATATATAATTTATATTAATTATATATATATATTATATTATATATTCTTGTGCATAGTTGACTTGTAATTTTCGCTCCGTTGTCTCGTACATTTACGCCCGGTTTATGTCTCGATTTCGATTTCTCGAACGTCTTTTCGTATGCTTTAATTTCTTGTACTTTGCGTTTCGCGACTTGTACTATTGTAAATTTTAGACGTTTCTCATCAATAAATGAAACCACTTGGATTGTAACTTGTACATTTGAGCTTTTTGGTCATTTGCGTCTTCAAATCGTCATTTTCTTCTTTTGTCTTCGCACTTATTTATTTAAACGAATATTACATAAAAGTAGAACAATAGCAACTAAAAGCTTTACATATTGGGATGATATTGCGACTAAATATATGTTCATTTGGAGCACTATCACAAAGACACTTAGTTATCTATAAAGATTTGAAAACATAAGCTTACGCTGTCTACAAACTTTTGAACTACGAAACTTTTATGGTCTATCTTTATTACTGTTGTGATACTAAACCTATAACTCACCAACCGTTGTGTTGACCTTTTAGCATGTCTTATTCTCAGGTACTAGATGATTTGCTTCCGCTGCTTTCTAGAGGTTGCATGCTTGCATAGCTGGAGTTCAGCTTTTGCTTCAAACACTATTATTCGCATTTTACATTTACTACTTGTATGTTTTACAAGTGTAATTCATGGTCTTTTGAATTACTTACTTATTTTGAAAACTTTTGGAAAATAAATGCGAATACTTTTGAAAAACATTTCATATAGAGGAGGGACAAAGCAGATGCAACCAAAGATGCAAGCAAATCAGAACAACGAAATAAAACACAGAGTAGACAACCAAGAGCCAACAAAGCTAAGTAGAACCAAACACCACCACCACCCCCACCCCCACCCCCCACAACAACAACACCACCACCACCACCAACACCCACACCAACCAACCGCGGCGGCGACGACAACAACGACAACAACAAGTAGTAGTAACAACAACAACAAGTAGCAGCAGGAGCAGGAGCAGCAGCAGCAGTAGTAGTAATAAACTACTTCAGCAAATAAATGGCAGCAAGCTAAGCAACCTGCACAGTTAGAAGAGCAGCAAACACAAAAGATAAACGAAAAAAATGACACAGACAGAACAAAGTTATTAGGTCTAAGAGGTATTCCTTCTAGACAACTCTAATGGCTGCAGAAGACAAGTATTCGAAGTAATCAGAGTCAGGGTTTCACACCAATCACACGCTGGCAGATCATGGATGATTACCTCACTTGAATCCCACGAGTAGACACTTATTAAGAGGAAGATGAAAGAATACTTACATTGTGTCCTTTACAAGAAAGAACAATAGCACAGCGGAAGAAGAAAAATAAAGAAATCGAGTACGAAACCTTAACCCTAATTTTGTATATTAGGGCAAAAGTGGATACCAGACGAGATCAAGAATCCACAGGCTTCGAAAGAATCAAGATGAGCAATTCACCACAAGTAAACAAATATTATAATCGATCAGAGAACCAGGAGCCCAAATTTCCCGTTTATAAACCGAACAGTACTTCAAATCAAAAACAGAATCAGACCAATAGCTCTTGATACCATGTTAAAATTACATAGCCATAACCAATTTTATTAATCAATCACTAAAACAATCACGAAGATTACAATCGAGAGCCTTATTAATATCCGAATACAAGAACCAAAGTGTAAACAATAATCTCTAGTATCAATTAAAGATGAAGATGAATACAATGAAAATGATAAGTAAATTCAGAGAAGAAGAATAGATGATCAATTTAGATGAAGAGTAAAATGATGATGTGATAGCAGTTGAGAAGTGCTCAGAACGACGAATCAATTGGTCTCTTTTATACAGCATCGGCCATAAGGTGGGGCTATAAAACCCTAAACAGAATAAGTTTCATACAACACCCTTGAGTCTTGGAAAACACACAAAAGCCACAACAAGAACTTCACAGCATATCAAAGTAACAAACTTCACACTTTGGCCACCACCATAAACCTACATTACAAAAGTGTGTTACAACCAAGAAAAGCGACATGATTAGGACAAGACTGAACCACTTTTTAACAGTGTCCTTTCAAGGTGTTTACTAATTTAAATCATGAAGCTTATTTCTTCGATCAATATAAATGGGATGATTTGTTTGAAGAGGGATGGGGTCAAAAGATTGAAGTGGTCCAAAGGTGCTGATTTCATGGGAATCCAGGAGACAAAGATGCAACACATTGATAGGAATGACGTGGTTATACTTTAAGGTCCAGACAATTTCAAAGTCGCATACATACTATCAATTGGATACTATGGTGGGATTCTTTCAATTTGGAGAGATGATGGGTTATAGATGGAAGGTTGTTATGCACGTCAACACTTTCTTCTAGTGTTTGCTACGTGGCAAAACTCTCAAACGAAGATCAATCCGTTGAATATATATTTATGCTCTACATGTTATAATAGAAAAGCAGTCCTAATGAGCTGATATTCAGGCCCTAATGTCAATACATGATGGTGGATGGATTATATTTGGAGACTTTAACTCTGTCAGGAATAGGGATGAAAGGAAGGGTTGGATGTTTAATGTAAAAGAGGCATCGGATTTTAATTCATTCATTGAATCTGCAGAAATTTTCGAGCTGGCTACTGGAGGAAGAAAATACACATGGATGACTAAGAGATGGAAGGAAATGAGCAAATTGGCTACTCGTGAATGTGCATGTTCCGACTCTTTCTAGAATTGATGAGTAATAGGATTATGTTTCCTAATTAGAAGGGATTATCACCAAAAAGCCCATTTTTTTTACCCTTTTTGCGTGAGAGTAAAAAAAAAATAAAAATTGCCAATTTGCCCTCGCAAGGAGCAAGGTGCCTTGCTCCCTTGCGCCTTGCGTCCTTGCGACCTTGCTTTCATTGGGGAGCAAGGAGCAAAGCACCTTGCTCCTTGCTCCCAGGTGGAAGCAAGGACGCAAGGTGCATCTTGCTCCCTTGCTTCCACCTGGGAGCAAGGACGCAAGGTGCCTCTTGCTCCCAGGTGGAAGCAAGGGAGCATGATGCACCTTGCGTCCTTGCTCTCAGGTGGGAGCAAGATGCACCGTGCGTCCTCTTGCTCCCAGGTGGAAGCAAGGGAGCATGATGCACCTTGCGTCCTTGCTCCCAGGTGGGAGCAAGATGCACCTTGCGTCCTTGCTCCCAGGTGGAAGCAAGGGAGCAAGAGGCATCTTGCTCTCAGGTGGAAGCAAGGGAGCAAGAGGCACCTTGCGTCCTTGCTTCCAGGTGGAAGCAAGGGAGCAAGAGGCACCTTGCTCCTTGCTCCCATGTGAAACCAAGGTCGCAAGGACGCAAGGCGCAAGGGAGCAAGGCGCCTTGCTCCTTGCGAGGGCAAATTGGCAATTTTTTTATTTTTTGGGCTCTCACGCAAAAAGGGTCGAAAAAATGGGCTTTTTGGTGATAATCCCTAATTAGAATAGGCTAAGGTGTTGTTTGTTTTCCTGTCTGCAGACCTCTTATGTCTTCGCGCCCGCAGACATTTTTACTGCAGACAGTTTGTTTTTCTGAAGACATAAGATAAAATAATGTCTTATTATGTCTGCAGCCTCGCAGACTTAGAAATATGCTTCTAAGTGCTGCAGACAGAACTAAGTTATTTTGCAGACATAAAAACAAGCAGTCTTCACTATTCAGCATACAGACCTTTAGACCACATCTTTTTTACAGACATGATCCACAGATCTTCAGACCAAAACATCTTAAAAAACAAACAGCACCTAAGTTACATGTATAAATACATCAATGAACGAGACATCATCAATCATCAATTCATATTATGTTACTGTCATTTATTTCATTAAGATATCTCATTAAGTAAAAATGGTAAACATCATATTATTAGTACCAGATCGATATTGTCATTTATTTTCATACACCACCTATATCTATATCCATATCCATATCCATATATAGATTACTTGATGGAAAAAAGTAAACATACTCTTAATACAAATATAGTAAATAGTAAATGATCATTTGGACATTATCACAAAATATGCAATCAACATTCAAGTCGGGGTAGTTCGACATCTTGAAGGGGCACAGGCTTCCCGATTCCACCAAGTTCTTTCGGCAGCACCTCCACGCCCACTTCTGTAATGACTTGTTGTCTTTCTTTTTCACTTGACACAATCATAATCTACAGAGAAAATTTGAAGTTAAACACATTTTGCTTTTATACGGACATCAATTTAATCCTCATGATTAATGAATAAACAAAAATTTAAGATCGAATGTCGGTTGAGGAATACGATAAACCTTGTTCACTGTATCTTTCTCAATAGCGTACGATATCATCTTCCAAACACTTTTGAAAAACCACGGCATATTAAGTATGTATAACTTTACTAGACGCTGGGGGTAATATGTCTATATATGCAAAACGAACCAAGTAAGATAGTAAAAACTGTACTCATTGAGTAAACAAATATAGGTGATTTTAAAATGAAAATTTACTTGCAAAATCTGAAAGGCGGAGATGAATCCATTAGCATCGACATTCTTATAACCTAATTTTTGCATATCCATCACCATAATAAACTTTTCGTTTCCAATTTCCTTACCTCTGATTCCACTGTAATTTGTTCATTCCATGAAAATTTCAGTACATATGATGTGGTATAATATATGACAAATGTTACGTGTGTTAGGACTCAAATAATCGTCTAGAATGTATTGATTTGTTGAATAGGACTTAATTGTAAAGGGTGTGGTGTATTATGCCTATATATAAATACCCACCAACCCTCACCCTCATTGTTAGGATTGATGTGTCTAATCATGTTCAAAAGAGGTATAGAAAGTTAGTTATTTCAATAAAATCTCAGATTTACTTTCTCTTACTAGAATCACAACTTTCACACTCTAGTTCTAAGCATCAACAAGTAATCAAACAACGGATCGAATCACGAATTCAGGTAATATCAACATAATAATTAATTAGCAACATATATTGATTTATTTAAAGCATTTCAAACACAATGTTACACACATACCTAGCAATTCCCTTGTCGAACATATAGACGACCAACTCTGCATTATTAAGAAAATATACAAACAAACAGAGTTATAAACGTGGATCTTAAAAGTTAAAACAAACATTTTCTATTTCAAGGTACTCCAAACAAATAAGTACTCATAAAAGGCTTTTTAGATGAACAATTTTCTTTGTTCATATTATTTGTGTAGTGTAATTGATTAAGCATATTTCCACTTGGGACTAGAAACATGATCGAGTGAAATAGAGGGGGTTGTTTGGATTTAGCAACGCAAATCTTCAGTCCGGTTACCATGATCATTCTAGTCGAGATGAAAATTTTTGGGAGGGTGGTCAAAGGCTGACCGCCGGCCAATGGACGACGACGATTGACGGTGAAGGGAAAAAAACTCTACGGGAGCCGATTGGCTAGCCCCTTTATATATAAATGGGAATTAGAGTTTGAGAGAAAGACTTAATTGCAGCCCATGAATCAAGCTCAATTATTCGATCCGATAAGCTACGCACATCATCGGTATTTTTTTTATTCATATGTATACTATCTAACCGAGATGTCGTACCAGAGGGTTATCTTGATAATAGTTTACTCTTCATTTTCATTATTTAAATTGTCTTCAATTAAATTCACTTTAAAAGTAGTGAACTAGCTTACCAATTACAGAGTACTACTCTCATTGTCTCAAATAATATTGCTTCCTAGCAATTTGTTAAATTTAAGGTAGGTTTAATATTTAAAAATAAATTATTTAGAGTAATAACAGGTAAAAATAAATTGAAGAATTTAAATATATTTAATAGTGATTTTTTGTGCATGAAAATTTAGAGCTTATGATAGGGGAGTATAATTTACTTTTTTCCAAAATTAATTCATAGAAGATTGTGTAAAAGGAATGATAATATTGTCATTTTTATTAAATATATTGTGGTACATATATTTTGAAACTTAGGTTTGTATTTTTAGGATTAAAGTTTGTGTTTTCGAAATGATGAAACAATCATGGTTTTTTTTTTTTTTTTTTTTCTTTTTTTTTAGAGATTAAGGATTGAAAGTGATTGATAAGATGATAATGGGAATGAAGATGATAACGAGGACGTTTGGTGCAATTTTTACCAAACTTAAGGGACTAACCGTATATTTTTTACTAACGTTAGTTAATAAATTTGACGATATTATCCTCAATTTCATAATTTCTCAAATCGTAGTCATTTTCTGTGCTAAATTAATAAAACGTAATTTTTCTCGGACATTAGGAAAACTCATATTAGCTTTATTGACAAATTAGGTAACTTAGGTTACCTTTTTTCGACCATTTGCATTATAATATATTTGTAATATATATGAAATAAAAGTCGAAGGGGAAAATTTTACTCTTAAATATTTGTAGATCTTTAGCAGGAACATGTTTGTTAGCATTTAGTAGCACAACAGGATACCCAGATTTAGAAGCACCTAGGAAAAACACTTTCTCATCTTTTAATTGTTCAAGTATTTCAGAATCAGGAACAAATCCAAGTGGAACAAAAGAAGCCCTCCATTTTTGCCATGCAACAAACATCTTTGCTGCCTTGTTAGGATCCATTGATGATGCTATCAAGAACCTCTCTAGTGTTGGATCTCCATATTTCTACATTCAATAAATTACATAAATCGTCTTCTAACTGTAATTAATTAATCTAAATTAATGTCACTATTAATCCTTTACAAACTTAAATTAGACATATTAAGAGCACAAAATATCATTTTTATCTTTCTCATTTTTCACTTATCAATTAAATTAATCACCAAATCATCTCTCCTTTTTCACTAGATGATTGAAACATGGAGTAATATTTTCCGATGTCTATTTTTTAAGTTTGAAACCGGTTAATCAGAATACTGAAACAATTTGAAACAAAACCGAACCTGTCTATTAATCCATTTTCTTTTTCGGTGTGGGATCAAATTATAAGTTTTAATTTTGGTAGAATTGAATTCAATTTCAGCTTTTACATATAAATTCAGTTTTTGGTTTTGCTTTCATAAAATTCTAAAATCGAATAAACTGAACCAATAAACACCCCTTATTTAGGTTAAGACTTCAAAAGGTTAATATGAAAATGCAATTGTAGTGAAAATGTGAGCATAACCTTATATAAGACTTTTTAAACATTTAAAGGAAATAACGTTTATAAACTATAATTTTAAAAAATGGACATTGGGTCTAGTGGTGTGATTCTCGCTTTGAGTAATAGGTCTCCAGTTCGATTTTTGGAATGCCCCAATTGCTTGCTTACCCATTACTTTTAAGGGTTAGTGCCGAGACTTAAATATCCATAGATTACACTTTATAGCATTGCCTTTATAAAAGAAAACTCTAATCTAAAAGAAGATTTATGGATACAATTATACGAATTATATGAACCATCAGGTTGTTTTTGGTTTTATAATTCGTTGTAGTAACATTAACATGTATTTAGAGAATAACGATATATAAAGAACTAGAGGATTAGAGGATTACTATAGTCAAACAAAAATCACATAAATATAAATATGTTCATTCAATAAGGTGGTTAATTAAATTCAAATTAACCGATCAAAATTTAAAATCGATTTCCTTGGCTTATTTATCTCTGTTTCTACTATTGCTTCATGGTCTTTATGACTATAAAGGGATGAGATCGGGTATATATACTTCAGAATCTGGTGGAATTTGAATATATAGTCAAAATAACAACACTAAAAATTTAAAAAAAAATTGAAAACTTTGTGACTAAATTACTAGATTAATAGGCCATGCAGATTCTGAAAACCAAATACAATACAATTAACAATCACAATTAATAAAAAATTTACAATTATCATCAAACAAATATTCTTGATTAATTATCTGCCAGATCCATTGTATAATGCTTCAATATTTTTCTTGCCGTTGAACAAAATACGAGTATAGAAATTTAAAATCTCTTTTGGGACTGTTATAAAAGTAATATATTCGGGGTTAGAATATCGAATAATGAAATAGAAAACATGGCAAACAAGTGTGGTTGTAAAGCTGGAGAATTTCCTTTCGCTTATCTGGAGCTACCAATCGGGGTCAAAACAAAAAAAGCAATCCTTTGGCAACCGGTCATTGACAAGATCAAAAAAAGACTATCGGATTGAAAGGCGAAATCTCTTTCATTGGTGGAACATTAACTCTTGTTAAGTAAGTACCCACGAGCATCCCACTATACTTCTTTTCACTTTATCGCGAACCTACAGGTATTATCAAAGTACTTAAAACTTTTTGTAGATCATTTTTTTGGGGTGGTATCGGACAGGGTAATAAACTTAATTGGATTAAATGGAATCAAACAGTCTTACCATATGAATTTGGTGGAGTAAGTATCGGTTCATCACTTGCCAAAAATCTTGCGTTGCTAGGTGAACAAATACACAATATAATCCTTCAATCACAGAAGATGAATCCTCTAATCACAAGAGGTCAAAAAACAACCAAAATATGCACGGACAGTAAATCAAAATTACAGACTCTCAACAGTGTATCATTCTTAAACAAGTTCAATACAATTGGAACTTGTTTACTCACAAAAGAAACAGATCGAAGATGAACAACTGAAAACCCTAATTCGTGAATAAGAGAGAGAGAGAGAGAGAGAGAGAGAGAGAGAGAGAGAGAGAGAGAGAGAGAGAGAGAGAGAGAGAGAATACAGTGAAAACAAAAAAGAAAAAAAAATTAAGTATGCCTTTTATACTAGAGGCATAAAGGAGTATTAGGCTGATCTCTTCCTAGGCTTTCAGTGGGCTTCGGAACATATAGCCTTTTTCTCTTCAAGTAATAAATTAAGATAATTGGGCTTAAATTAAACATCCACACTAGCAGCTTATGATCCTTTTATCTTTCAGAACTGCAACACTCTGCATGTTTCAGTGATGATCAATGCAATATGAAAAAAAAAAAAAAAAAAAAAAAAAAAAACTTAACCTAGAAATGAGAACCTTTTAACAGTAATCATGTTAGATTGAAAAATAAGCTGTATATATTTCAATATACGCCCTCAATCTAAGCATGGTAAAAATCACACAATGTTAACTTGTAACATATAAAATTATGTTAAGAACTAATCAAGCCTTTAGTAAAAATATCAGAGGTATTATTAACTGAATCAACTTGTTCAGTTCTAATTATACCTTTAGGAATTTTTTCTCTTACAAAGTGCAAATCAATTTCATAGTGTTTAGTTTTCTCATGAAAAACTGGATTTTTTGCTATTTGAAGAGCAGATTTATTGTAACAAAATACTTTAACAGGTAAATTTGTAACAACTTTTAAATCATGTAATATTTTCAAAATCCACATAATTTCACATGTGACAGAAGCTAAAGCTCTATACTCTGCTTCAGCAGTGGACCTTGAAACAGTTGATTGTTTTTTGGATTTCCATGAAATAAGAGATTTTTCAAGATAAACACAAAAGCCAGTGACAAATTTTCTTGAAAAGCTACATTTACCATAATCAGAATCAACATAAGCTGTAAGATCATACCTGTCACTTCTTGATATTAAAATACCTTTACCTGAAGATCCTTTTAAATACCTTAACACTCTAGTTGCAGCTTTCAGATGAGATGCCAAAGGTGAGTGCATATGGTAACTTAAACAATGCACAACATAGGCTATGTTAGGCCTTGTCAAAGTGATATTTCCAATAAGTTTTTGATAGTCACTAATATTTGTTAACAAATAATCTGAACTATTATGATTTTCAGAATTGGAAACCACAATACCACATTCCATAGGAGTAATAAAGCTAACAAACCAAACTAAGAAATAAGCTCTAAACAGTATTTTTTTTTGTGTTAAACACATACCTTGAGTATGATCAGTTAATTCAATACCAAGTAAATATTTAAGACTTCCAAGATCCTTAATTTTAAACTTAGAACTTAAAAAAACTTTGTTTTTAATTTCTATATCACTATTAACAGTAAAAACAATATCATCAACATATACTAAAAGAAATAAACTGCAATTATCATCATGTTTTACAAACAAAGATTAATCATTAATACTTTTAACAAAACTAAACTCAAACAATGCATCAAAAAATTTCTCATTCCACTTTCTAGGTGCTTGTTTTAAACCATATAAAGATTTAACAAGTTTACACACTCTTTTATCATTTTTATCAAAGTAGCCTTCAGGCAAACTCATATAAACATCTTTAGTGTTATACTATATATGAATGGTTTTATGTAACTAAAATAAAAATTTGACTGGATTCCTTTTTCTGGAGTTGAAACTATCGAGTGCACAAAATGAAGTTCTTACAAATAAATGCAAGAAGAAGGGTTTGATCCGTATCATCTTGACTTGATTCTTATATCTCTATTTTTTTACGAAGACCGAGTCGGGTTCGTTTCCCACCCGTATCAAATAGAATATGCCGAGTCAAGTCTTCTTCATGTAAAACCCGCTTTGGCAAAGTCGTACGGCCATAAAGAAAAGCATTATTCACATGTAATTGAAATAAAGGCCAATTATTACTAACAACAACAATAATTAGGGTTCTAACAGTAACCATTTTAACAAGAGGACTAAAGGTTGCATCAAAATATAAACCTTCTCTTTGGTTAAACCCTTTTGCAACTAATCTAGCCTTGTATCTATCAATCTCACCAGTGGACTTATACTTTATTCTGTATACCCATTTACAACCAATGGGTTTTCTATCTAAAGGAAATTCAGTCAAAAACCAAGTACCATTTCTATTTAAAGCTTCCATTTCATCATTCATAGCATTTACCCAATTCTGATCAAGAGCAGCCTCAGAGTAGGTTTTTGGTTCACATCCTTTGTCAAGATTAGAAACAAAACAAAAATTTTCAGAACCGAGTTTAGAGTAATTCATATATATATTTAAACAATATTTTACTTTATTATCCATAACAAAATCACCATATTTAGATGGTAAATTACTTTTTCTACTTGTTCTTCTTCAAACAGTTTCTGTTTCAGTAACACTTGGTTCAATTGTTTCTATTATATTTTCATTATTACTAATGATACCTTCAGGGACAGAGTGCTCTGTACTTGTGTTCTCATTATTGGAAGTTGCAGGTACACTTTCAATTGTCAAAATTTTATGATCAACAATTGAAGTATGGTTTCCATCATCTATGAGATTATCTCTCCCTTCATCATTGGGATTTAAATCTTCTTCAGTCTTTTTTGACACTAAAATAGACTCTTCAAAATAAGGTGAATCAGAAATGTTTAAGTTATTTAATTCTCCTTCATTAAAAACAATTTTATAAACAGAGTCCAATTTAAAAGGAAAAATGTGTTCATAAAACTTTACATCTCTGGAAACAACAAAACTTTTATTGTCTAAATTGAAAAGTTTATAACCTTTTTGAACACTAGAATAACAAACAAAGACACTTTAAAAGATCTTGAAGAAAATTTATCAGAATTGTTTAAAATAGTTACAAAACACGGACATCCAAAAGATTTTAAGTGGGAGAGATTTGGACTAGACCCATAAACCAACTCATAAGGACACTTCCCATTCAGAATAGTAGATGGTAGCCTGTTAATAATATCAGTAGCAGTTAAAACACATTCAAGCCAAAGATAAAGAGGGATTCCCCCTGAAACATTAGGGACCTAGCAACATTAAGAAGGTGCCTATGTTTCCTTTCAGCAATACCATTTTGCTGAGGAGTATAGGCACAAGAAGTCTGGTGAATGATACCTTTCCTTTTTGTAAAAGAAGTCATTTTGTTATTTAAAAATTCTGTTCCATTATCACTTCTAATGACTTTAACATACTTTTCAAACTGTGTAAATAACATGTTAACAAAGATTTCAAAGCAGTCAAACACTTCTTCTTTAGACTTAAGAAGGTAAACCTAAACAGCTCTAGAATAATCATCCACAATAGTAAGAAAAAGATTAAAACCTTTTTTGCTTTTAATCCTATAAGGTCTCCAGACATCTAAATATATAAGATCTTCAATTCCTTTTGACTTATGTTCACTAAGTGGAAAAGGTTCTCTTATTTGTTTAGCTTTATGACAAATCTCACATGGAACATCAAATGAATGACTTTCAAGTTTAAGTTTGGATTTTAAAACAATTAAAACTTGATCAGTGATGTTATGCGAGGTGTATACAAAATAGTTATATTTTTACTACAAAATACTATTAAATACGATACAATTTTACAAAAGTCATTTATTTATTTATAGAGTGGATATACCTAAACCTTGCTACAACACTTATAGGCAGTGTACCTAATCGTACAGTAGTGTAGTTTTTAGTAAGTCCGGTTCGTTCCACAGAGATCTTAGCCAAGTTTAACGCTATATTTTTAAAAACTATATTTGTAAAAATATAAATATATATAAGTAGTTTTATTATTATAAAAAGGGGGTTTTTTACCGTTTAATGACCGGTTTGTCGATTTTAAAACTTAAGTCGCAGTTAAAACCTAATGTAAAATATTAAAAATAAATATAACTTAATTTTAAGCGTAAAGTAAATAATGATAATGAAATTGAAATAAAAATGCAATAAATAAAATGACGATAAATAAAATTGCGATAATTAAAAAGTACGATAATTAAGAGTGCATTTAAATAAAATGACAGTAAATAAAAGTGCAATAATTAAAAGTGCAATTAAATATGAAATAAAGGAATTATGCTTATTTAAACTTTCGTAATCATGATGTTCGACGTGTTGTTTTTAGTTTAGTACCATGGGTTAATTGTCCTTTGTCCTGGATTATTTGATATATCCATACGGTTTTGTCCATAATAGTCCATCAGTCATAAATATAAAGTGCGAGAGTCTTCGTCAAATTATCCTTATACCCGAAGTCAAATATTCCAACTAATTGGGGATTCGAATTGTAACAAGGTCTTAATACTCTGTTTAATGAATACACCAGGTTATCGACTGCGTGTAATCCAAGATTTTATTACTTTGTTAACAATTACACCAATTACCCTTGAATGTAATCCACCCCTGTTTCAACTAGTCCATTAATTATTAATCCAGTTCCGTGTCCGGTAAAATGAACAATTATTGGTATTTATAGATATCCCGCCCACCGTACCCAGTCAAGCGTATGTGGTTATATATAAATACGTCAAATTATAAGTCTATATATTAAATTAACGAGGTATCATTTAGTTAATATAAAGCCCATTAATAGCCCATAGTCTAATTTCCACAAGTGTCGTTCTTTTATCCAAACCCCAATTATGGTACAAAGCCCAATTACCCAATTTTAATATTTAGCCCAACATCACGATTACTTTGGCTTAAATAAGCATAATAATAACTTAGCTACGAGACATTAATTTAAAAAGGTTGAAGATTAAAAATAGCGTAGCGTTACACGGACAGAATTTTGACTTACACCCTTACAACATTCGCTAACATACCCTTATTATTAAAATTAAAATTAAAATTAAAATTAAAATTAAAATTATAAATTATATATATATATATATATATATATATATATATATATATATATATATATATATATATATATATATATATATATATATATATATATATATATATATATCTCTTAAGAGATAGATTGATAAAAAGTGTAATGAAATCGATCGAATGCGTTGCCTTTTATAGGCCCCATTTCTGTTTTGGTGTGCTCCGCGATCTCGATGGAATTCTTCTTCACGGCTCCGCGATCGCGGAGTGTTGGATTCCAGCTCACCAACTTTGGCTCCTAGCTTGCCGATGGTTTATAAATATATATAATATATATATAATTTTAAGAATTATTTATATATTATATTATATTTATGTGCATAGTTGACTTATAATTTTAACTCCGTTGCGTCGCGCGTTGAAAGTTGGTTCATGTCCTGGTTCCGGATTTTCGAACGCCTTTTCGTATAATTTAATATCTTGTACTTTGCGTTTTGTAACTTGTACTTTTGTAATTTCTAGACGTTTCTCATCAATAATTTGAACCACTTGGATTGTACTTTGTACTTTTGAGCTTTTTGGTCGTTTGCGTCTTCAATTCATCGAATCTGTCTTTTGTCTTCACCTTTTATTATTTAAACGAATATCACTTATAAATAGAATAATTGCAACTAAAAGCTTGTCTTTCTTGAGGGATAATGCTATGAAATATATGTTCGTTTTTAGCATTATCAAATATTTCCACACTTGAGCGTTGCTTGTCCTCAAGCAATATAGTCTTGAAAATAAAAATACTATAATCACTTCTTTATTCTTCACACTTTGTACATCAATGATTTTTATACGGCGGTATAAACAATGGTAATAACGTTATGGTTTACAGTCTCACATGACTATGAAAATTTAGATCCTTAAGTAAATTGGATTTTTATGAAAACATTTGATCTTTTGAAAATTAAATCTAGCTTTTACCCTAGATAAGTTTTCAGGAATAACCCTTCACCGGTGTTTGCAAAATTGTTTTTGTGGGTTTTGTGGGTTTCAGATTTGAAAATTTTAGCTCAAAACTTGCGGTTTTGTGTCACCCACTTGCTAACCTTGTATTGGGAAAGCAACACGTCCAGTATACTTGTTCCGTATATTACCTTTCAGTAAACTACCGTCCGGTTGTAAAGGAAAGCATTGAACAAGCAACTGTTAAGGCAATGTCCCGTGACATGCTTTTGTTTATGGTCTATAACGTGTCAGATGCAATTACTATCCTTGGTAGGAGCAATAGTAAAGCTCACCCTATAGTTTTTCGGTCTGGCACAAGGTCCTATCTTCGACCATGCTATGCAACCACCGTTCTTACGGTTGACACCCGATTTGGTTCAGGTGACCTAATGAATTCCAGGTGAATTCCTAGGATTTTACGTTCAATGGTAATGAACGCATTGAAAATGGGTTTTCAGAAAACAAATCGGTTTGTAATTTGATCAAAATATTTTCTCGTTCAAGCTCGAGTTTAGATATCATCGAATTCCATGAGTTTGTAATTCTCAATCTTTAAGGTCAATCTCAAGGATTGAGTAATATCAGGCTTAAAAGCTGATTTTTGATCTTTAAGGAGATTATCCTTTCTGGGGATCTGATTCATTAGTCTTATCAAGCTAATTTGCACGGCGCCCTCCCCATTTTACGAGACAGATCCTCTCATGGTTAGGATAAGTCTGACCACTTGGCGACCCTGTTTGATGCTGAGGTCCGTGGATTTCCTGCTGATTTTAGAGATGACTTTTCTAGATTTTTCGTCAACCTACAGCTGGTCTGGACGACAACTTCATGACCTAAATCAAGAAGCGCGTGTCTTTTACGGAAGACTTTACTTCCTTTTAATGATGGAATTGATTCATCGTGTAGATCCATCTTTCTTTCAAATATATTTTAAGAAATTAGGTAAAACTGATAAAATTGTCCAAAACAAAAGTATCTTCAGTTATTTGTACAAAAATATGTGATATATGTTTTAAATAACTTGGTAAATTTTTCCCACACTTGGCTTTTATTTTCCTTTCTTTGCCTTTTTATTGTCCTCTATTCCATTTTAAATGAATTCTAACATTTTGGGTTGTTTCTCAATTTATGTCCTTTCCGAGGTAATAATAATTTCGGTGTTAACACCTAGTTTTATCGTTCATAAATTTGTATAAACATGATTTTGAGTTCATTTAATTGAAAATTTTGAAAATTTTACTAGAATTGGGTAGTCAGTATATAAGACTAGGGCTGTTATTTATTATCAGAGAGCACTAGATTCTAATACAACTACTGCGTTACTAGTATTTTTAATGGTAACCAAGTGTATAAGTTAAAATTTTAAAAATTCGAAAGAATTTAATCCCTTCCCACACTTAAGATCTTGCAATGCCCTCATTTGCAAGAAATCAGTAACAATTTAAATTATTGAGGGTGATTAGCGTAGAAAAATGATTAAATTTTACCAAAGTTTCCAAACATATTGGCGTTTATTTGCTGAATGATAAATGGTGCACATCATTTGTTCATTCCGTCTTGTTGTTACATCACATTTGTTTTTCGTTTTGTCGTCAAAATTAGTAGCTTTTGCTGAACTTAATGTTAGTCTTTGAAAATGCGCTGTTTTACCCTGTTTTGTACATGAGATAAACTACAAGCATATATATACATATTTTTGAAGTTGGGTATATCACCCCACATTCAAAAATTAATAAAATCTAATAATAAAAGTTAGAAAATTATAAAAACTATTACAATACCAACATAAGTATTAAATGTAGCAATATTACGAATAATAAAATAAATAAAACTAAGGAAACTAGGGTTGATGCTGAAACCAGTAGGGGTTCCATTCATAGCCGTAAATGCTGTAGAATGCTTAAGCTGGGTCATATGTAGGGTATGGTAGTCGGCTCTCTATAGTCCAGGGAGGAAATATGGGCATTGGAGTAGGAATGTAATTTCGACTTACATGTGTACAATGACTTATGATTTGGCTTTGATGATACTGCCAATCTTGAAATGCTCGTTGTCTAGCCATTTCATACTCATGTTGAGCCATAAACCTTTCCATTTCTGTCATCTGATTTCCCCCTCCCGCATTACCTTGTTGTTGACCTCTTTCTACCTGTGGATGATTCCCTTGATATGGTTGTGCAACATTATTTCTTTTCAATAAAACCTTTGCACCAGCATATACCCGCATATCAATCTGATCACGAGGAAGGGTGTGATGACCCGGAAATTTCTGATCAAATTTAAACTTAATCTTTGTATGATTAACATTTCTGACACGATAATCAAAGTCTATGAAGTTGAATCTCAAAATTTTGAACTATTCAATTACCCTTCGATTGTTCTCAATGATTCGCGAATAATTATATGTAAATAGATACATATACTATAACTTGAAAACGTAACAAAGTGTTATGAAAATGATACTGTGCATTTACCTTATTGGTTTGATTATCTGTTTGATATTTAGATAAGTTAACTAAAACGTTTAAGATGAACCAGTAAAACACTAATTTGCTACAGTATTTTTGAATTGCTACAGTACCCGAAAAGCTATAATGTTTTCGAAAATCACTATTTGCTACAGTAAAAACACTTTGCTACAGTAACTTTACTACAGTACTTTGCTACGGTAACTTTGCTACAGTAAAATACTATTTTAAAATGTATTTTAACAAATAGCGAGATGTTGATTTATAGAAGTAAATAATCAAAACACTCAAATGTATAAATTATATTTCGAGTGATATAGTTTAGGGATAATTTAAGGCTATATTTTGACAAAGGTACGTATCCCAAAACGTAAAATGCAAGTTTTCTCAGTATACGAAAGGACGTTCGAAAAACCGGAACCGGGACAGAAGTCGAGTGACAACGTACGACTTATCGGGATGAAAATTACAAGTCAACTATGCACATGAATTTAATATAATATATAATTAATTATATAAATTATTTATTATATTTATATTATAATATTATGTCGACGAGGAAGAAATCAAAACAATGTGAGCTGGAAAAGGGATCCATGCGATCGCATGGAATTCCCTCACATTCCCCATGCGATCGCATGGGGTTTGATATCAGGCCACATTATAAAGCTCGATTGTTTCTGCCGTTTTTTTTACTCAATCTATCTCTCGACCTCTTCTCTCTCATATATATATATATATATATATATATATATATATATATATATATATATATATATATATATATATATATATATATATATATATATATATATATATATATATATATATATATAAATTATTATTATTATTATTATTATTATTAAGATTAATATTAATATTATTATTAATATTATTAATTAGTATTATACATAAAATACTACGACGAGGTTATGAGCGTGTCACTTTCAAAATGGTTTTCGAGCGGGATAGAGCTAAGGAAATTATGGGTTATTGCCAAGGAGGTTATGAGTAATGTTCGGGGGTATATTTATGAATCAAACCTAGTGTTTATCATCTCCGTTACGTCTACGTACTTTCCTACAATATTGAATCTCAATATTGATACGTAAGCACTCATATTTTATCTTTTATATATTAATTGTGTATCCATGTCTAGTGCTCGAGTATATATATTTATACATGATTGTATGCTAAATTTCATCATTAAACAGTTTATGATGAATCACGAATTAAATACATATGTTACTGGTAAAAGGTATATGATATGCATGTTTTTGGAAAGCTGGCGAAAAATCAATGACTTTTCATTTAGATATCGAATAATTTCGATGAACGGATTAAGAGATATGATCAACTGAATTATGATTGACGTTAATTGAAATTGCTTTTGAATCTGCAATTAAGATTTAAACAACTTGTTTACGAGATTGATAAAATGGATTTTTGAATATTACCAACCGAGTAAATGACTCCTTATATAAGGTATGTCTCGTTTTGTTGAACTATTGTCAAAATTGACTTTTTGAAACGACTTTGGATAACTTTTGTATGTCGATCTCGAGAATTAGGATTGTGATACACTATGACCAGACTTAGCTTGATAGACATTTATTGACCAACATATGTTCTCTAGGTTGAGATCTACGGTTATTTGGTAATCCGAGTTTCGGTCACATTTTGGTGAACGACTTTATATGCTGCTAAGGTGAGTTTCATTTGCTCCCTTTTTAATTGCTTTTGCAATCTATATTTTTGAGCTGAGAATACATGCACTTTATTTTAAACACAATGGATACAAGTACATACTAAATTCTACACTGAGTTTGAACCGAAAATCCCTTAGCTTTGATAACTAGTAGCTGCCGGTTATAAGAACCGGTGGGCGCGAATAGTGGTATATGGATCCATAGGGCTTGACATCCCCGTCTGTTCCAGGTATAGAAACCCTAACCTGAACTATAAAACAGACGTATACTATTTGAGTTTAGTACACGTTGGTTTGCGTGTATTGTACATGTTGGTTGCATGTATGTTAAAACAGGGGTACTTATTATAATGTTAAAGTTTAGTTACCAGGGTGCTCAATCTTGTAGAATATTTTGATAAACGTTTCTGGACGAAACAACTGAAATCTTGTGATCCACCTTTATATACAGATTATATGAAACTATAAAACTATGAACTCACCAACCTTTGTGTTGACACTTGTTAGCATGTTTATTCTCAGGTTTCCTAGAAGTCTTCCTCTGTTTGCTTATGTGTTAGACAAGCTATGTGCATGGAGTCTTACATGACATATTTTTCAAGGAAACGTTGCATTCACCAAATCATCACCATGTATCTTATTTTGACTGTATTGTCAACGGAAGTATAATTGTAAACTATTATTTACGGTGATTATCTATATGTAGAAATCATCAGATGTCGAAAACCTTTGATTTAAATATTCATTTATGGTGTGCCTTTTTAAAAGAATGCAATATTTACAAAACGTATCATATAGAGGTCAAATACCTCGCAATGAAATCGATGAATGACGTGTTCGTTCATATGGATTTGGAGCGATCGTCACAGTTGGTATCAGAGCGTTGGTCTTAGTGAACCAGGTCTTGCATTAGTGTGTCTAACTGATAGTTGTTAGGATACATTCGTAAGTCTGGACTTCGACTGTGTCTGCATGTCAAAAGTTTTGCTTATCATTTTTTGTTGTCGGAAATTACCTACTTATCATTCCTAGTCTAGACACGTTTTACTGCATTGATTGCATGAATAGTGTATAGACAAAATTCATATCTTAGCGTATCTGTTACTGTAAACTTTTCCTGACATCTTTCGAAAATTTCTCCGTTATTTATGGAATTTGGTATTATATATACATATGTAAATTATGTATTGAAGAATACCAAACTAAATTCAATAATCTAATTCATATCAAAAATCATCTCCCTAATTATACAAGATGGATCCCGTATCTAGTTCAAATTCCTTAAACTCTGACAGCTATTCCGATATGGATATTCACCTGAATTCCGAAGACAGTGTAACCGGAATGGATCAACCAATTAGCCATCATCTATTCTGGATGAATTGGGGGTGGGTTCGTAATCTACTTAATCATTGGAGACAAGAAGAAGGCGATCCCTTCCATCTATCACATTCACCTCTTGGCGAAGAACCCGACGCACTTACCGGCGAACCAGTTCGTAACACCATTTTCACCCTCATTTCCAGAACAGCTCGCAACGACTACGTAATATCCAATATTCTAAATCTTATTCATCCGCTTTTCTGAACCGCCAATCATCCCAGTATAGTAGAAGAAGTCAACGAGCTTCGCGCACAGGTAGTGGCTTTGGAGAATATGGTGCAAAGGTTACAAGCACCAGCAGCATCACCGGCATCAATAGTACCACCGACAACAACACCAACAGTACCATTACCACCACCAACAACATCCGCACCGCAAGCCTCAACATCACAACATGTACCTCGAACATCAATGTCATACGCACCATAGATACCAAGGAGTACCAACAACAATAACCGATGAAGTATTGATTCATAATTTCATTGGAGAAATATTCTGCGGCGATTATGTTATCTCTAAAGTCTTAGAGATAATCTATTCTAGCCGTAACCGTAAATTAGATGAGTGGACCGAAATGATAGAAGGAAGAGTAGAAACCCTGACCGGAATGGTGCCCGATTTACAAGCTAGACTTGTTTTACCAGCAGCATCAACAGTATCGTCAGTATCACCAACACCGGCAAAACCTGTAGCACTACAAGTTCCGCCAATTTCATAATCACCAACATCATCACAAATCAACAACGCGTATATTGTATCAACGAGTTATGAAGTATTAACTCATTTTCCCTGAAGAAATTATATGTATATTATATATATATATATATATATATATATATATATATATATATATATATATATATATATATATATATATATGTGAAATTTGAAAACAAAATAAATCTTTTCGTACTAAGCTATTACATGTGAATCATAACTGGTAGGTACTACTCGGTTAGTTCATGTTATTAATATGCTATACATCCTTCGTTAATGACTTAACCATCGTTAACTACAATCTCTGTTTCAACTCAATGAATTCCATTTCCTAATAAACCAAGTGTATTATTCAATTACATAATTGATTTTACATTTTCATTTTCGATGTACTCGAAACTTTCCAAAAAACATCATCTGTGCCTTGTAAGGTTTACAAAAATTCCACGAGCATCAACATCCTTAACTGAGGAATAAGAATAAATAATGAAGTATTGATTTCATTAGTGAAATACTCCGCGAAGATTATGTAATCCTTAATGTTTTAGAGATTATTCATTCAAGTCAAAAATCAAATGAGCTTAATATAATATTAACTCATCAAATCTGTATTACATCTGAAGAAAATATACATACATATATTTTCATAAAGACGGTAATAAAAATTCTTTTGTACAACGTATTAATTGTGAAATCTTTAACGGGTAGGTAATTCCCGGGAAATATATAAGTTCATAATTAAAATGTTATAATGTACATTCTTCAACTTTGATTCAAAAATTATTAACTATGCTCACTGCGATATACAATCGTTTCCATACAAATTCAATTACATATTCTGATTTTGAAAAATCAGAATCCAAGCCAAGATTTAACAGAAAACATCACTCTTAGATCTCTACATCTTTCAAAGCTATACTTTAACTTCAAAAATGTGAAAGATCCTTTAGCATTGTTATTACCGAAAATAATCTTGCAATCCCTTTTCAAAGTATCCAGTTTTACCACACTTTCAACCAGTCAACTTCAACTTTTCAGATTAACCTTATTATAATCTTGACATATATGTTCTTGTTACTGGGGAACCTTTCATGTTCCACCACATTAGCAGTAAATTTACCAACAACTTTATTGATCTGTTACCTTCCGAAAAATCATTATACTCATTGAAACCCCATCATTTACTCACCTAAATCTTGTAACAATAATTGCCATACCAACTACCGGGAATTAGCAATCAGTATTTTGAATCTCGCAGCATTTTCTACGACAACAGTTATATATAGATAACATCTATATTCTAGACTTACAGATTTCGAATGTGAAGTTTCTGAAAAACACCTTAAACTACGAACTAGTTCTCAAAATCTTGAAAAATGCTGATGAAGTAGCAAAAACTGTAAACGACCTTAACAGTAAAAAGTTTGATGATAAAGGATAGTGTGCTGGTAAAGCTCAGAAAAAGAGAAAGTTTGGAACTGGAAAACGGATTGAGCAAAGTATGAAAGAGGCTATGGATAAATCACAAGGACGAAACCTGTCTTCAAAGAATCCAAATGATTCAGTATCTGCTGAAGCCATTAACGAATACCTTGCTTCCGAATCTAAACCCTTGCGGACAATATTCTTCATCATCCTCTGATATTAGAAATTCTAAGATATCATCGTATCTTTCATTATAAATATCCTCCATATTTCTGGAGATAATTCCATAATCATTCTTATCGGAAATCAATTTTCTCCTTAGGATATCTGTGTTACACCATAAAAGAAACTATTTTAGTTTCTAAATTCTGAAACTTTCAAGTTTAAAATATAAATGTTTTGAAGTAATGTTGGGAATTGAAGCATGAGTTAGTATAATATAATGACACTTGATCAACGTGATTATATTATAGTAAGTCATTCTGAGTTTCTAATGGAACGTGATAAAGGTTCACAGATCACACCCTCATCATGAACCATGTTACATAACTCTTTCATTCTATATAATCTCTAAATATATCAAGAAAATATATTTCTTGATGATTCGGTCTTTTCCAGATATTCTGGTAATTTGACAAATCAAGATCGTGCCATTACAATTTCTTTCTTAGAACATTAATTATGTTCATCCAAAATACATACCTACAAATTCTGGACCATTATTCGCATGACTTAAGGTCGGGAAGAGAAATCGAAAGCATAGAGTTTTGAAATATAAAGGAGAATAAAAGCCCGATAACAACCCCAAAAATTTACAAAACTTGTATATCAATACGTATTGCAACGTAAAGACACGGGAAAATTAATAACACTATAACCCCAAGATAAAAGTAAAAGTAAATAAAATCCTCCGGTGGTAAATGAAAGAGAAGAATAACAGATATCAAGGTTAGGAGTATATCAAGAATCAGAACTGGATGAAGCATTTCACAATCTTTTGAAGGTATGAAATGAGGAAGAAGATGTAGAAATGGTGAGAATAAATGAAACGAAAGTGGTCAATTTATAGCAAAATATCGGACACAGCAATCGAGGCAGATTACGCATTTAATCAAAGAAAATCCTAATTTCCGCAATTTCCAAAGAATCAAATCTTATTTAGATTATGAAGATTTTCTATTCCTTAAAATCCGGAAATAAATCGGTACTACATTAATAAATAAGACGAATCTCTATAACTTCTCTCATACGCTTCGAGTAATTAGATTGTTTTATCCATAATTATTCAACGATGATAAAATTCTATTTATCAACTCATATTCGTCATAAAAATATTTTATTGTTAGTCTTGACAACCTCACTCAAATTTCGGGACTAAATTTCTTTAACGGGTAGGTACTGTGATGTCCCGGAAATTTCTGATCAAATTTAAACTTAATCTTTGTATGATTAACATTTTTGACACGATAAGCAAAGTCTATGAAGTTGAATCTCAAAATTTTGAACTATTCAATTACCCTTCGATTGTTCTCAACGATTCACGAACAATTATATGTAAATATATACATATACTATAACTTGAAAACGTATATATATATATATATATATATATATATATATATATATATATATATATATATATATATATATATATATATATATATATATATATATATATATATATATATATATATATACAAAGTGTTATGAAAATGATACTGTGCATTTACCTTATTAGTTTGATTATCTGTTTGATATTAAGATAAGTTAACTAAAATATTTAAGATGAACCAGTAAAACACTAATTTGCTATAGTATTTTCGAATTGCTACAGTACCCGAAAAGCTACAGTGTTTTCGAAAATCACTATTTGCTACAGTAAAAAAACTTTGATACAGTAACTTTGCTACAGTACTTTAACTTTTTGAAACGACTTTGGATAACTTTTGTATGTCGATCTCGAGCATTAGGATTGTGATACACTATGACCAGACTTAGCTTGATAGACATTTATTGACCAACATATGTTCTCTAAGTTGAGATCTACGGTTATTTGGTAATCCGAGTTTCGGTCACATTTTGGTGAACGACTTTATATGCTGCTAAGGTGAGTTTCATTTGCTCCCTTTTTAATTGCTTTTGCAATCTATATTTTTGGGCTGAGAATACATGCACTTTATTTTAAACACAATGGATACAAGTACATACTAAATTCTACACTGAGTTTGAACCGAAAATCCCTTAGCTTTGGTAACTAGTAGCTGTCGGTTATAAGAACCGGTGGGTGCGAATAGTGGTATATGGATCCATAGGGCTTGACATCCCCGTATGTTCCAGGTATAGAAACCCTAGCCTGAATCTATGGATTACCCTAAGCTCAGATCTATGTATATCAGTATAAGAATAATGACCTCCACGAAAATGATTATGGCTAGTCATTCTACTCCACAACTCATTCTTATCAAAATCATGATTAACCCTTCTACCATTACTTATTAACTGTCTACAACCATCAGTTAATAGTTCTTCAGGCGTATAAATACACAAAGCTTTAGCCATATCTAATAAAGACATACGGCGCATCACACCTCCTAATAAAAATCTAATAAAAATTTTATCCGTTAACCTAGTTACTTCATCATTTAGTTCAATAGTACTTACTAACTCAACGCACCATTCCTTATATACAGGTCTACGTATAGTGAATAGATTAATCCAATCATTGAAAGTAGAATTACCATACCTTTGTGTAAGTAATTCTCTTATTGGCTCGGCCAATCCTACTGTCTCTAATGGTGCCCAATCTATCACCCTGGGCACTTCAACATCTTTGGGACAAAGAATGCTCAAGTTCTTCTGATATTTTGGATAGTCTATCCAAAATCTGTCAAATCGTAAGTTAGGGTGTAGATTTACTTCAACTGCTCATGACAATGGAATAAAAGGGTGTGGTTGATTTTGTTTGTATTGTTCACTGAGATCTTGATCCTCGTCACTTTCATTATAAGTATTCAAGTTTTGTGGCGCGGATGAAGATTTACCTCGTTCATTCTGCTAAACACATTAAACAAAAAGGAATTTGCGCATCCAAAAATGCATTGGTATTAGCAAAATAATAATTAAAAATAACTAACATGACATGTTTAATTAGAATCAAATTTATACACATTTTCATATTTTTATCAATTCTATACTTTTTTAAATAAATATGAGAATGTATACAATGTTCATAAGTATGTAACTTCTAAAACATGTCAAAAAGAGTCATTATAACAATTAAACGAGTTCCAATTGGCATTCAAATCAAATTAAGCAAGTTCATTCAATTTTTACTTAAAAAGTCAACAAATTGTCTCAAAAATCATGTTTGTAATCAAAGTTTGGATCATTTAACATATCAAACATGTTACACTACTTAATTTAGCATCAATTCATAATAAAAATTGGGCATAACTCGTTTATATCAAAAAGCCCCAATTTTACTCAAGAACACAAACCCTAGATTTCTAAAAATTTTGAAGTTTTTGACTTCAAATCATGTTAAATAGCATCAATCTAGGTTATACATGCATAATATATCATCAATTTAACTCTAATTACACTAGAAATTAACAAAATCAAATTAGGTAAATTTAGTTCAAGAACACAAAAAAAATCGAATTTAAGAGTGTTTAGATGTAGGAATTACCATTCTTCTTGAAAGGGATCTAGGTAGGAATCTCCACATCAATATATAGCAACTAATTTGATGAAAAACGGTGTAAAATGGCGATTTGTGTGTGTTTTTTTGTGGGTTTTTCGCAGAAAAAAATGAATTGGGGATGGAGACTGGTCTGTCTCGACCAGTTTATCCTTTCTGTATTTTTGTTGCTCCGCGATCTCGAAGGTGGATACCTTCCTAGCTCCGCGATCTCGAAGCTTTTTTTTTATATAAAAAAATCTTAACTTATAAAAACAAATAAGTAATTAATTTTAAAATTTTGTTTCTTTTTAGGAATGAGGGCGTTTCGGTACTTTGACCTAGTTCGTCCCTCGACAAAATTTTAAAATTTGTCTTTCTTTAAGCTTTGTTTTAAAAGCAAAGATTTTTTGGGTTTTTTAAATATTTTTGTCATACTTTAAATCAATAAGATTAAAAATAATGATAATAAAATTTCTCGTCCCGCCCTTGGGTAAAGCAATTTCGGTTCAACGACCTAGTTTTCAACTCACGATGAATTTTAAAAATCAAATTTTTAACTTAACGAAATAAAGTAAATTTTGTTTTTAAATTCACACCAAACTTATATTATATTTTTGTTTTTATACATATAAACTTAATTTAAAAATATTAATTTTTTTCAAATATTTACAAACTTAAATATATTGATTTTAAAAAGTTTACAATATTAATTTAATATGTATATATTAAATTTAAAAACATGGTAAAAATTAAAATTAAAAATCTTTTTGGTCTTTTATCCCACTTTAATCAATCAAATATTGTCAAAAATATACGCCCCTCTTTTCGGTAAAGTAATTTTGGCTATATTACCTAGTTTTACTCCTGACGAATTTCTGAAATATTTTGGTTTGATTGATTAAAGATATTTATACCTTAAGAATAAACGGTAAATTTCGAAGTGATGTAGTAAATTTTTGTATGATATCAATAATTTCGGTTACGCATACATAATTTTATTGAATACCAATTTAATACTTTATAGCGAACGATTCAGCGTTTATTATCAAAAGGTTAAAAGTAAAAAATAAAAACTGTACATACTTACCTGTGAGAAAGAATTCTCAGAGACCTGCTTTAGCCGACTCATATGAGAGTCGTGTGATTTGGTTCTCCATAGCTACGTAAGCGTATCCTCAATTCTTCAATATCTTTTCTTCTAAACATATAAACGGTCCTTCTCTGCATAGAGTAACAAATTCGGTATTTGAATATGTTTGATTATTTGAACATTTACCTTCGTGTGACCATTTTCCGCATTTATAACATCTTTCAAGGTGTCGTGCTCTTCTTTTTGTTGCGGATTTTGATTTTCCTTTACTAAAATGTGTCTTATGATGATCTTTTCTGAGTTCTTTTCTTACTCCGTCCATTTTGTCTCTTATGAATGATACCAGTTCACTCGGAAGTGTGTCATTATTACGTTTAGTAATCATAGCGTGTAGCATTAGACCATGGTTCAGATCAAAGGAATTCTTCATCTCGTAAAACCTAAAAAAAATAAAAATTCAGAATGGGGGGAGAAGACTAGTTCTTTAGGGTCTGCTAGGGAAAGACCATTCAGATTCTATTTTCGAGAACTACACAAAAACAGAATGTCTAATTCTAATAGAAATATAAATAACCCTAAATAGATTCGATTCTCCCCACACTTAGTTAGATGTGGTGTTGAAATTGTGATTAACGTTATTTTCAATTGGGTCATCAATAACTTGTATATTTCTGATTTTTACTTCAAGCCAATTGTTGATTTCCTCTGTAACTTTCATAAATTCAACTAACATTGCCTTTTCTTTTGGCGATAAATTGGATACTAATCGGTTACATAACCTAAAGTTTCCCTTAATCCTAACATCGTGAACCCGTTTATAAAGTTTCTTCGTTGAACTGTTAAAAACGGGTTCATCTAATTTCGTATCATCAACGGGGTTCTTTGTGATCGGATCATCATTAAGTGTTTCTTCATCTTCCCCACACTTATGTGTTTTTATTGGTTTAACAGTTTTGGTTGGTGGAGATTTAACTTTCGGTTCACAAAGGTGATTGATTTATCACCATCCCTAAGTGTCATTCTACCTTCTCTTACATCAATGAACGCCTCGGTGGTTGCTAAAAATGGGCGACCTAAAATTAGAGGAATATCAAGGTTTTCCTCCATATTAATAACTATGAAGTTTGCAACAAAGGTCAAACTTCCCACGTTAACAAGTAAATTATTTGCTATTCCAACCGGGTGTTTAATGGTTAGGTCAAATGATTGAACACCTATTTTGGTTGGCTTTAATTTACCCACACCTAATCTTTTGTATAAGGAAAGAGGCATAACATTTGCACTTGCTCCTAAATCTGCGAGTCCATTATATATAGCACCATCATTAAGCAAGCAAAAAATGATAAATTCACCCGGATCTCCTTCTTTAGTAAGTCGAGTTGGTTTGTTAACCTTTTTCGGGTGTTCTTTTCTTGGTTCTTTCACTTCTATTTGAACTTCTTGTTCACATTTTTCTTCGTTTCTTGGAATGGCAGGTTTGTATAAGAATTCTTCTTCATCACTCCAATTTGAATCCTCCCTATTTTCCAATTTTGATTTTTCATATGTTGTTGATAACATATTTATGTTTTCATTTTGAGGATTTTCTTGAGTGGTGAAATTATAATTGACTTCATTGTCAACTTCCATCGGACCATGTATGTAATGTTTAATTCTGTGACCATTAACTTTAAATTCAATCCCATTTGAATTTATTAATTCTACTGTTCCGTACGGGAAAACTCTTTTGACTATGAATGGTCCAGACAATCTTGATTTCAATTTTCCAAGAAATAGCTTGAATCGTGAATTGAAAAGAAGAACTCTATCTCCTTCTTTAAATTCTTTTGAACTTCTGATTCTTTTATCATGCCATTTCTGAAAGAACCCGTTCATATACATTATAAACGATTCACAATAGTTGATTACATATATTTATGTGTTGGTCAATATTTGTCTAACAAATTAGGTCAAGTCATAGTGTACCACAATCCTAATACTCGAGACTAATATGCAAAAGTCAACAAAAGTAAATTTGACTCAAAATAATTTCCAAAAATCTATACATGATTAATACATAGTTTAAATATCGTCGTTTTATATTTTTAAATATTTTTAAAAGATTTATTAGAGTAAATAATATAATTTATTTATTAATAAATAAAATTTTATATTATATTTATATAATAAAATATACTTTTATATATATTAAGTAATAAAATTTATAGGGTTCATTTAATATTATAAAGATAATATGATAGGTATTATTAAAGTAAGTTATTACACGTAGTAAAATATGTTTGTATCAAATATTTATTTGATAAAATAATATCTATAATGATAGTAAGTAAAAGTTGTATTATTTTGTAATAATAATTATTATTATAAAAATATCAATATTTATAATTACTAAGATGACATTATGATAAAACGATAATTCTAATTATGATAACTTTAATATTTACGATAATTTTTAATATTATCTTTAAAATAATAATTCTATTTAAAATAATAATAATATTTTAAAATAATATAATTTTTCTTCGTTTCTTGGAATGGGAGGTTTGTATAAGAATTCTTCTTCATCACTCCAATTTGAATCCTCCCTATTTTCCAATTTTGATTTTTCATATGTTGTTGATAACATATTTATGTTTTCATTTTGAGGATTTTCTTGAGTGGTGAAATTATAATTGACTTCATTGTCAACTTCCATCGGACCATGTATGTAATGTTTAATTCTGTGACCATTAACTTTAAATTCAATCCCATTTGAATTTATTAATTCTACTGTTCCGTACGGGAAAACTCTTTTGACTATGAATGGTCCAGACAATCTTGATTTCAATTTTCCAAGAAATAGCTTGAATCGTGAATTGAAAAGAAGAACTCTATCTCCTTCTTTAAATTCTTTTGAACTTCTGATTCTTTTATCATGCCATTTCTGAAAGAACCCGTTCATATACATTATAAACGATTCACAATAGTTGATTACATATATTTATGTGTTGGTCAATATTTGTCTAACAAATTAGGTCAAGTCATAGTGTACCACAATCCTAATACTCGAGACTAATATGCAAAAGTCAACAAAAGTAAATTTGACTCAAAATAATTTCCAAAAATCTATACATGATTAATACATAGTTTAAATATCGTCGTTTTATATTTTTAAATATTTTTAAAAGATTTATTAGAGTAAATAATATAATTTATTTATTAATAAATAAAATTTTATATTATATTTATATAATAAAATATACTTTTATATATATTAAGTAATAAAATTTATAGGGTTCATTTAATATTATAAAGATAATATGATAGGTATTATTAAAGTAAGTTATTACACGTAGTAAAATATGTTTGTATCAAATATTTATTTGATAAAATAATATCTATAATGATAGTAAGTAAAAGTTGTATTATTTTGTAATAATAATTATTATTATAAAAATATCAATATTTATAATTACTAAGATGACATTATGATAAAACGATAATTCTAATTATGATAACTTTAATATTTACGATAATTTTTAATATTATCTTTAAAATAATAATTCTATTTAAAATAATAATAATATTAATGATATTTTATAGTAACAATGACATTTCTATTAAAATGATAATTTTTGTTAAAATGATAGTTTTAATACTAGCGATAATTTTAATAATAATAGTAATGATAAAAATAATAAGAACGATAATTTTATCAAAATCAATATCTTATAATATTTTAATTTTATCATGATATTCTTACCCATTATTTCCTAATCGTTTCGTTTAATAGCTTTTAATCGTCTTTTATATCGTGTTCGTAATAATGATAATAATAGTAATCAAAATAATTAGGTGTTACAGATATTTGTTTTAATTACACTAATATTAATAATGATAGTTACTATAACATTATTAACGATAATACTAATAATTATCTTAATGATAATATAGTAATAATAATAATAACAATAACAATAACCATTTTTAAATAATGATATATATATTAATAATGATAATAATAATAATAATACCAATAATAATAATAATAATAATAATAATAATAATAATAATAATAATAATAATAATAATAATAATAATAATAATAATAATAATTGGATAATAATAATAATACTAATTATAACTTTAACGATAATAACGATAGTAATAATAAAAAAAATAACAATTTTTAATGATAAATCCTTTTATTGATAAAGATAATAATAATAATAATAAGATAAAACTAGAACGACGATAATAACGACGATAATAATGATCATTTTTAATAATAATACAAAAATTCGATGGACTATAACTTCAAATCCGTTCATCGAAATCATTCGATATCTAAATGAAAAGTTCTTAATTTTTCGCTAGCTTTCCAACGACATGCATATCTTATACCTTATCTCAGTCGCATATATAACTAATTCAGGATTCAACATAACCTAACTAGAGGCAATATCAAAAGTACAAACATGCATAATCCTATATACTCGAGCACTAGTCAGGGATACACTATTAGTATGTAAAAGTTAAATTATGAGTACTCACGTATCAATATTGAGATTCAATATTGCAGGAAAGGTACGTAGACGCAACGGAGATGATAAACACTATATTGATCTCACGAGCATACCCATGAACCATACCCAATCACCTCCATAGCTATAACCCATAATTTCCTTAATCTAATCCCACTCGAAAAACAATTTCGAAATAACTCGGACAGCACTCTGACGTAATATTTTATGTATACTAATAATATCTTGAAATAATACGGAGTAAATATATATATGTAAATCGATTGAGAGAGTTTAGAGAAAAATATTTCCAAGTTTCTTATGAAATAATGAAACCTATTGGATTCTATTTATAATAGATTTTTGAATTATTAAAGTGAATTATTAAAGTATGAATTATTAAAGTGAATTATTAAAGTATGAATTATTAAAGTGAATTATTAAAGTATGAATTATTAAAGTGAATTATTAAAGTATGAATTATTAAAGTGAATTATTAAAGTTAAAGTAAAGTAAAAATAAAGTAAAGGTAAAGTTTAAGTATAGTAAAAGTATAAAACTATGTACGCATAATACGCGTATAAATATATATAATATTAATTTAAATCGTTATATATATTTAATAAAATAAAATATAAATATCTTTATCTTTATCATACTGGTTAAGTAATGAGTTGTCAAAAGTGGTTCTAGATATTTATAAAAGTTATATACGTTTTAATAATAAAGTTCTTTTTAAACTGAAAACGTTTTTGTACGTTTGAAACTAAATCAAATAAATATAATAATTTTGTTTTCCAAAACCAAATATATTTTTAAGAATCATTTTGTTTAAAGGTTAAAATAATGGAAATCGTTATATCATAAAATGTTTTAGAAAAGTAGAATCATATATATTCATAATAGGTTTCAAGTTTTTAAATTACAGTTTGTTGGTGAAGCATGGGATAAAGTTCAAAGGTTAAATAAACGTATGAAATCATCTTAATGAAAAATGTCGAGTTACATAACTTGTCGATATCCAACATCTAAGTTATTTACACTTCACGTTCTTACTTATAAATCACTTTACCATTTTCCGAATGTTGTCAAAAAGAATAGATTTCTTAAATCACAGTGAATCTCATAACATAGACCCGTAATCATATCATAATGTATCTGATAAATCAATCATTTGATATTATCTTCTAATTCCATCGATAAACATATTAAAACAAATACGTTCATGTAAAGTATTATACGTTTAATACTTTTTTAATATTCTCAAGTTATAATATATATATATATATACATATTTATTTATATATAACGGTTCGTGAATCGTCGGAATTTGGTCGAGGTTATAATGAATGTATGAACACAATTTAAAATTCTTGAGATTTAACTTAACAAACTTTGCTTATCGTGTCGGAATAATATAAAGATAAAGTTTAAATTTGGTTGGAAATTTCCGGGTTGTCACAATTTCTTCGTTCTTTCCTTATAGATTAATGAATTTTCGTATGCTTCATGTCTTAATTCTTCTAATTCGTTTAGTTGACTTAACCGTAGACGTCCGGCTTCATGTAAATCAAGATTACACGTCTTCAAAGCCCAAAATGCTTTGTGTTCAATTTTTACTGGAAGATGACATGCTTTTCCGTAAACGAGTATAAAAGGTGTGGTTCCAATTGGAGTTTTGTAGGCTGTTCTAAAAGTCCAGAGTGCATCCTCCAATTTCATAGACCATTCCTTAAGATTTGATCCTACGGTTTTCTCTAGAATACGTTTTAAAGCTCAGTTGGTATTTTTAACTTGTCCACTTGTTTGTGGATGATAAGCGGTTGAGATTTTATGAGTTACTCCATATCTTTTGAGAACTTTCTCAAGTTTATTATTACAAAAATGAGTACCCCGATCACTTATTAAAGCTTTCGGTGTTCCGAACCTTGCAAAAATATATTTTAAAAAATTGACTACAACTCGTGCATCGTTAGTTGGGAGAGCTTGTACTTCCGCCCATTTAGATACATAATCAATGGCAACGAGAATGTAGAGATTATTATGAGATTTTAGAAATGGACCCATAAAGTTGATACCCCAAATGTCAAATACTTCACATACTTGAATGACATTTTGTGGCATTTCATCACGTTAACTTATTTTTCTGGCCCTTTGACAAGCATCACAGGATTTGCTAAGAAGGTGTGCATCTTTGAAAATTGTAGGCCAATAGAATCCAGCATCGTAAACTTTTCTTGCTGTGAGTTGAGACCCATAATGCCTCCTGTTGGTCCTGTGTGACAATGGTTTAAGATTTGACTAGCTTCATCCCCGAATACACATCGGCGTATTATTCCATTGGGACAACTTTTAAACAAATGTGGATCTTTCCAGAAATAGTGTTTTATATCACTAAAGAATTTCTTTCGTTTTTGGTACGGTAATCCTTTTTCAAGGAATTCACATACTAAATAGTTTGCATAGTCTGCAAACTATGGAATTTCATTATAATATATCTTTAATAGATATTCATCAGGAAAGTTGTCTTGTATGGCCGATTCATTTAGAACTTCTAATTCAGGATTTTCAAGATGAGAAAGATGATCAGCGGCGAGATTTTCTGCTCACTTTTTATCTCGGAT
The DNA here is from genome assembly GCF_046630445.1 of Rutidosis leptorrhynchoides. Classification (NCBI taxonomy): domain Eukaryota; kingdom Viridiplantae; phylum Streptophyta; class Magnoliopsida; order Asterales; family Asteraceae; genus Rutidosis; species Rutidosis leptorrhynchoides. Next base: position 275,721,339 of record NC_092340.1, on the reverse strand, counting down.
TTCAATATCGAACTCTTGTAAGAGTAAGATCCAACGGATTAATCTTGGTTTGACATCTTGTTTCGAAAATAGGTATCTAAGAGCAGAATGGTTAGTATAGACCACCGTTTTTGCTAGAATGAGATATGAACGAAATTTGTCAAAAGCAAAGACAATGGCAAGGAGTTCTTTTTCAGTAGTTGTATAATTCGTCTGTGCTCCTTGTAACGTCTTACTAGCGTAATAAATAGGTTGAAATCATTTTTCAATCCTTTGTCCTAAAACGGCTCCCATTGCAAAATCACTTGCATCGCACATTAGTTCAAATGGTAGATTCCAATTTGGAGTTATCATGATCGGCGCATTAGTGAGTTTTTCTTTAAGAATATTAAAAGATTTGATGCATTCATCTGAAAAAATGAATGGAGCATCCTTTTCTAGGAGTTTATTAATAGGAGTGGCAATTTTAGAAAAATCTTTTATGAAACGTCGGTAAAAACCGGCATGCCCTAGAAAACTCCTAACTCCTCTAACATTGGTGGAATGTGGAAGTTTAGCAATTACATCTACTTTAGCTCTATCCACTTCAATTCCTTCCTTTGAAATTTTATGACCAAGAACGATGCCTTCTTTAACCATGAAATGACATTTCTCCCAATTAAGAACTAGATTTGATTGTTCGCATCTAATAAGCATTCGTTCAAGATTGACTAGACATGTTTCAAAAGTATCACCGAAGACTGACATGCATCCTTCTATCATGTCATGAAAAATCGCCACCATGCACCTTTGAAAGGTTGCAGGGGCGTTGCAAAGTCGAAATGGCATGCGTTTGTAAGCAAAAGTACCATAAGGGCACGTGAATGTGGTTTTCTCTTGGTCCTCGGGTGCTATTGGAATTTGAAAATATCCGGAAAAACCGTCAAGAAAACAATAGTAAGTATTCCCGGCTAATCTTTCCAACATTTTATCAATGAAAGTTAAGGGAAAGTGATCTTTTTTGGTGGCGTCATTTAATTTTCTATAATCTATACAAACACGCCATCCTGTTACAGTCCTACTAGGAATAAGCTCATTTTTCTCATTTGTGATGACAGTCATGCCACCCTTCTTAGGTACGCATTGAACTGGGCTTACCCATGGACTATCAGAAATTGGATAAATTAAACCTGCATCTAGCAGTTTAATAATTTCTTTCTTAACAACATCTTGCATATTAGGATTTAGTCTTCGTTAGCGTTGCACATACTTTTTATGGCCTTCTTCCATAAGGATTTTATGTGTGCAATACGAAGGACTTATGCCTTTAATGTCATGAATCTTCCATGCAATAGCTGGTTTATGAGCTTTTAGCACAGCAATGAGTTGAGATTTTTCATTTTCAGTAAGAGAAGACGATATTATTACAGGTAATTCAGATTCACCATGTAAATAAGCGTATTCCAAATGGTTTGGAAGTGGCTTTAACTCTAACGTCGGTGGTTCTTCTATCGATGATTTATATCGATATCTGTCTTCCTATTTTAGCATTTAAATTTCTTCTTTTGTTGGTTCATATCCATTAGTCATAAGTGTAGCTAACATTTCAGTTTCATCAATTGGTTCAGTTCCTTCTCCTAAAGAACATTCTCCTGTTCCTTGTAATTCTGGAAATTCTTCTAACAATTCTGCATGTGAATCTATAGTTTGAATATAATAACATGTATCATCTGCAGATTGCGGTTGTTGCATGGCTCTATCAACAGAAAAGGTAACACTCTCATCCTCTATACTTAGGGTCAGTTTCTTACCGAACACGTCTATTATTGCTTTGGCCGTGTTTAAGAATGGTCTTCCTAATATGAGAGGAACTCGAGAATCTTCTTCCATGTCCAGAATAACAAAATCTACTGAAAATACTAAAGTACCAACTTTAACTAGCATGTTTTCCATTTTCCCTCTAGGATATTTTACTGATCGATCGGCTAGTTGTATACTTATTCTTGTTGGTTTCAATTCTCCAAGGTCTAGTTTAGCGTATAGTGAATACGGCATTAAATTTATACTAGCACCTAAATCTGCCAATGCTTCTATTGAACTAAGACTACCCAAAAAACATGGAATTGTGAAACTTCCTGGATCAGATAATTTTTCTGGTATCTTATTCAACAGTACTGCGGAACAGTTTGCATTCATAGTAACAGCCGAGAGTTCTTCCATTTTCTTTCTATTTGTGATTAGATCTTTCAAGAATTTAGCATATCTAGGCATTCCTGATATCACATCAATGAAAGGAAGATTTACATTTATTTGTTTAAACATATCCAAGAATTTGGATTGCTCGGTTTCAAGTCTTTCTTTTCTTATTTTACTCGGGTAAGGAAGTGGTGGTTGGTATGGTTTTACATAAGATTTAGCCTTAACTGTGTTATCTTCTTTAACCTTTTCAACTACCGGTTCTGTTTCCTTATCTTGCTCAGGTTGTGGTTCTTGTGGAGTAGGAATAGCTTCATCAGAAATTACAGGTATTTTAGGTGATTTAAGTGTAATACCACTTCTTGTGGTAATGGCTTTAGCTGTTTCATTCCGGGGGTTAGCATTTATATCACTAGGTAGACTTCCCGGTTTTCTTTCACCTATTAATCTTGCTAGGTTGCTCACTTCTTGTTCCAAATTTTGAATAGAAGCTTGTTGATTTCTAAATTCTTGAGCATTTTGTTCATTGGTTTGTTTCTGAGATGTGAAAAACTGTGTTTGAGATTCAACTAGCTTCGACATCATATCTTCTAAATTTGGCTTTTTATCATCGGTTTGTGGTGGTTTGTTTTGAAAAATAGGTCTTTGCTGATTGTAAGTATTATTGGATACTTGTTGATTGCTAGGACCTTGTTGGTTGTTGTATGGAACATTTCTGTTATAGTTCTGATTTTGATTGTAAATTGGTCTTGGCGGTTGATAATTATGGAACATTCCTGTTATAGGCCTTTGGTTCATGTATGAAACATTCTCTCTTTGTTCCATTGTTGGTTCAATACTGAGAAAATCTATTCTCAAATGTGGTCCTCCACACTGCTCACAACTAATTCGTATTGAGTGAATATCTTTAGTCATCTTTTCCATTCGTCTCTCGACAGCATCTATCTTTGTGGAAATGGAATCAAAGTCATGGCTAGAATCGGCTCTAGCTGCTTTAGATGATCTAACGATATCTTTTTCTTGATGCCACTCATGTGAGTGGGAAGCAGTGTTATCAATAATTTTGTAAGTGTCAGTTGCGGTTTTCTTCATAATGGAACCACCAGCTGCTATATCGATGTCTTTACTTGTAGTGATGTCACATCCTTGGTAGAATATTTGTACTATTTGACAAGTGTCTAAACCATGTTGCGGACATCCTCTTAATAACTTTCCAAATCTTGTCCACGCTTCATATAGAGTTTCGTTTGGCTTTTGTGTGAACGTAACAATTTCTCCTTGAAGTCTCACGGCTTTAGATGCCGGAAAGAATTGTTTAAGAAATTTTTCAACTAAAACATCTCATGTATCAATCACCCCTTCAGGTAACGATTCTAACCAATCTTTGGCTTCTCCCTTTAAAGTCCAGGGAAATAACATGAGATATATCTGTTCATCCTCCACTTCTCGGATTTTAAATAAAGTACAGATCCTATTAAAGGTATGAAGATGTTCATTTGAATCTTCCTTTGGTGCACCACTAAATTGGCATTGATTAGTTACCATGTGTAGGATTTGTCCTTTGATTTCATAATCTGGCGCATTAATGTCTGGTTGAGTAATTGCGTGACTTTGGCCAGTGCGTTTAGCTCGCATTCGGTCTTCCATACTTAGAGGTTCTAGATTTTCTATGATTGAATTTGTTGAATCTGAATCACTTGAGGATTCTGATTTAATGTGTTGTTCCTCAACAATCTCTGTTTGAATGATTGGTGGTTTCGGAGGAAAGATTTGTGGTTCAGGATCTCTGAATTGTCCCTGAATATCCTCCGGATTCTCAATTGTGAGGTCGGGTTCAAAAAATGAATTATCGAAAATTTGAATTGGAGTACTTGGTCGACTGGATGACGATTCTAAAGAAAAAATCAACGGCGACAATATTGGCTAGATGTCTTGATCGAGTTACAGGTGGTGAACGTACGAAAGGTGGTGAACGTTTTGCTCGGTGCATTCACTGAATATCCTATTAGTTATAAAATATAAAAATTATATAAGTTATCAAATTAATAGACTTTTCTGCTTTTGCCCACGTTTCGAATAGCCAAAAGATGTAGCAGGGAGCCAGAACCCTTTAAATCGGAAGCTCACAACTCAGCCACTAACAAATCCAACTATTACTATGAAGCAGAAAATTTGGATGTCTATCAATTTAACCACTTAAAATAATTTTTAGTTGAAATTTAAAGAAATTTTAGAGAAGAAATAGAAAATTCTATGTCCTAAAAACTTGAGCAGAAAAAAATAAGAAAGAAAAAGAGTGCGTCGGAAAACGTCAAAAAATAAAAGGTCGAAAAAAAAAAAAAGAAAGTAGCGCATCGAAACTTAAAAGGTACTAAAATTTTAAAACGGCGTCGCAAAATTCTAAAGCACCTAAATCTTAGTCTAAAGAAAAAACACTTAAGGGATTTTACGGCAAAGCCTAAAAATCTAGAAATAAAAATAAGCTACGGCAAAATACTAGAACTTAAAACTAGTTACGAACGATAAAAATACAAATATTACGAATAAACGATTAAAAAGTTATGAAATATAAAAAGATATAAAAAGTGATAAAATTACTTATTTTTATAAAAATATTATTTTTATAATTATTATTTTATAAAAGTATTAATTTTATAAATTAATAAAACTAATTAAAACTTAAAATACAAAATTAATTAAAAACTTAAACTAAATTATTATAATAATTAACCTAATTAGGGTTTAAAAATAATAATAAATAAAAATACTCCGTAATTAATGCGAAATTATGTCAAACCAGACGTGTCAGAATAGGCTACGCGATCTCGTAGATTTTTGCCTTGTCTCCTCCGAGATCACGGAGCTCAATAGTACCGGACTCAGTATTGGGCTAAAACAGTTCGGCCCAATTCAAAATTTAATTAAAAACAGTTTTGGGCTTCGTATTAATCTGGCCCAGTTCGATTTTTATTATTATTATTTTTTTTATAAAATATATATATATAACTTAAATAAAAAATTTAATTTTAAAAACTAAAATAAAAATACTTTTTAACTTTATATATATTTAACAACTCTTAAAAAAAATATAGATTTTTTTTTATTTTTTTATATTTTCTTTTTATATTTTTTTGTATTTTTAATAATTAAAATGTATTTTTACAAAAGAGTATTTTTACAAAAGCGTATTTTTACAAAAGTAAACTAAGAATCCTTTTTTTTATAGCGTTGCGCTTTCAGCGTTTTAGTTTCCCCGGCAGCGGCGCCAAAAATACTTGATGGTGTGCGAGGTATATACAAAATAGTTATATTTTTACTACAAAATACTATTAAATACGATACAATTTTATACAAGTTATTTATTTATTTATAGAGTGGATATACCTAAACCTTGCTACAACACTTATAGGCAGTGTACCTAATCGTACAGTAGTGTAGTTTTTAGTAAGTCCGGTTCGTTCCATAGGGATTTTAGCCAAGTTTAACGCTATATTTTTAAAAACTATATTTGTAAAAATATAAATATATATAAGTAGTTTTATTATTATAAAAGGGGGGTTTTTTTACCGTTTAATGACCGGTTTATCAATTTTAAAACTTAAGTCGCAGTTAAAACCTAATGTAAAATATTAAAAATAAATATAACTTAATTTTAAGCGTAAAGTAAATAACGATAATGAAATTGCGATAAAAATGCAATAAATAAAATGACGATAAATAAAATTGCGATAATTAAAAAGTACGATAATTAAGAGTGCATTTAAATAAAATGACAGTAAATAAAAGTGCAATAATTAAAAGTGCAATTAAATATGAAATAAAGGAATTATGCTTATTTAAACTTCCGTAATCATGATGTTCGACGTGTTGTTTTTAGTTTAGTACCATGGGTTAATTGTCCTTTGTCCTGTATGTCCATACGGTTTTATCCATAATAGTCCATCAGTCATAAATATAAAGTGCGAGAGTCTTCGTCAAATTATCCTTATACCCGAAGTCATTGTAACAAGGTCTTAATACTTTGTTTAATGAATACACCAGGTTATCGACTGCGTGTAATCCAAGGTTTTATTACTTTGTTAACAATTACACCAATTACCCTTGAATGTAATCCACCCCTGTTTCAACTAGTCCATTAATTATTAATCCAGTTCCGTGTCCGGTAAAATGAACAATTATTGGTATTTATAGATATCCCGCCCACTGTACCCAGTCAAGCGTATGTGGTTATATATAAATACGTCAAATTATAAGTCTATATATTAAATTAACGAGGTATCATTTAGTTAATATAAAGCCCATTAATAGCCCATAGTCTAATTTCCACAAGTGTCATTCTTTTATCCAAACCCCAATTATGGTACAAAGCCCAATTACCCAATTTTAATATTTAGTCCAACATCACGATTACTTTGGCTTAAATAAGCATAATAATAACTTAGCTACGAGACATTAATTTAAAAAGGTTGAACATAACTTACAATGATTAAAAATAGTGTAGCGTTACACGGACAGAATTTCGACTTACACCCTTACAACATTCGCTAACATACCCTTATTATTAAAATTAAAATTAAAATTAAAATTAAAATTAAAATTATAAATTATATATATATATATATATATATATATATATATATATATATATATATATATATATATATATATATATATATATATATATATATATATATATATCGTAAGAGATAGATTGATAAAAAGTGTAATGAAATCGATCGAATGCGTTGCCTTTTATAGGCCCCATTTCTGTTTTGGTGTGCTCCACGATCTTTATGGAATTCTTCTTCACAGCTCCACGATCGCGGAGTGTTGGATTCCAGCTCACCAACTTTGGCTCCTAGCTTGCCGACGGTTTATAAATATATATATAATATATATATAATTTTAAGAATTATTTATATATTATATTATATTTATGTGCATAGTTGACTTATAATTTTAACTCCGTTGCGTCGCACGTTGAAAGTGTAGTGACCCGAACTTTTCCATGTTTATATATATTAATTGAGATTGATATTTACATGATTAAATGTTTTCAACATGTTAAGCAATCAAACTTGTTAAGACTTGATTAATTGAAATATGTTTCATATAGACAATTGACCACCCAAGTTGACTGGTGATTCACGAACGTTAAAATTTGTAAAAACTATATGATGACATATATATGGATATATATATATAGTTAACATGATACTATGATAAGTAAACATATCATTAAGTATATTAACAATGAACTACATATGTAAAAACAAGACTACTAACTTAATGATTTTTAAACGAGACATATATGTAACGATTATCGTTGTAAAGACATTTAATGTATATATATCATATTAAGAGATATTCATACATGATAATATCATGATAATATAGTAATTTAAAATCTCATTTGATATTATAAACATTGGGTTAACAACATTTAATAAGATCGTTAACCTAAATGTTTCAAAACAACATTTACATGTAACGACTAACGATGACTTAACGACTCAGTTAAAATGTATATACATGTAGTGTTTTAATATGTATTTATACACTTTTGAAATACTTCAGTACACTTATCAAAATACTTCTACTTAACAAAAATGCTTACAATTACATCCTCGTTCAGTTTCATCAACAATTCTACTCGTATGCACCCGTATTCGTACTTGTACAATACACAGCTTTTAGATGTATGTACTATTGGTATATACACTCCAATGATCAGCTCTTAGCAGCCCATGTGAGTCACCTAACACATGTGGGAACCATCATTTGGCAACTAGCATGAAATATCTCATAAAATTACAAAAATATGAGTAATCATTCATGACTTATTTACATGAAAACAAAATTACATATCCTTTATATCTAATCCATACACCAACGACCAAAAACACCTACAAACACTTTCATTCTTCAATTTTCTTCATCTAATTGATCTCTCTCAAGTTCTATCTTCAAGTTCTAAGTGTTCTTCATATATTCTACAAGTTCTAGTTACATAAAATCAAGAATACTTTCAAGTTTGCTAGCTCACTTCCAATCTTGTAAGGTGATCATCCAACCTCAAGAAATCTTTGTTTCTTACAGTAGGTTATCATTCTAATACAAGGTAATAATCATATTCAAACTTTGGTTCAATTTCTATAACTATAACAATCTTATTTCAAGTGATGATCTTACTTGAACTTGTTTTCGTGTCATGATTCTGCTTCAAGAACTTCGAGCCATCCAAGGATCCGTTGAAGCTCGATCCATTTTTCTCTTTTCCAGTAGATTTATCCAAGGAACTTAAGGTAGTAATGATGTTCATAACATCATTCGATTCATACATATAAAGCTATCTTATTCGAAGGTTTAAACTTGTAATCACTAGAACATAGTTTAGTTAATTCTAAACTTGTTCGCAAACAAAAGTTAATCCTTCTAACTTGACTTTTAAAATCAACTAAACACATGTTCTATATCTATATGATATGCTAACTTAATGATTTAAAACCTGGAAACACGAAAAACACCGTAAAACCGGATTTACGCCGTCGTAGTAATACCGCGGGCAGTTTTGGGTTAGTTAATTAAAAACTATGATAAACTTTGATTTAAAAGTTGTTATTCTGAGAAAATGATTGTTATTATGAACATGAAACTATATCCAAAAATTATGGTTAAACTCAAAGTGGAAGTATGTTTTCTAAAATGGTCATCTAGACGTCGTTCTTTCGACTGAAATGACTACCTTTACAAAAACGACTTGTAACTTATTTTTCTGACTATAAACCTATACTTTTTCTGTTTAGATTCATAAAATAGAGTTCAATATGAAACCATAGCAATTTGATTCACTCAAAACGGATTTAAAATGAAGAAGTTATGGGTAAAACAAGATTGGATAATTTTTCTCATTTTAGCTACGTGAAAATTGGTAACAAATCTATTCCAACCATAACTTAATCAACTTGTATTGTATATTATGTAATCTTGAGATACCATAGACACGTATACAATGTTTCGACCTATCATGTCGACACATCTATATATATTTCGGAACAACCATAGACACTCTATATGTGAATGTTGGAGTTAGCTATACAGGGTTGAGGTTGATTCCAAAATATATATAGTTTGAGTTGTGATCAATACTGAGATACGTATACACTGGGTCGTGGATTGATTCAAGATAATATTTATCGATTTATTTCTGTACATCTAACTGTGGATAACTAGTTGTAGGTTACTAACGAGGACAGTTGACTGAATAAACTTAAAACATCAAAATATATTAAAAGTGTTGTAAATATATTTTGAACATACTTTGATATATATGTATATATTGTTATAGGTTCGTGAATCAACCAGTGGCCAACTCTTACTTCCCGACGAAGTAAAAATCTGTGAAAGTGAGTTATAGTCCCACTTTTAAAATCTAATATTTTTGGATGAGAATACATGCAAGTTTTATAAATGATTTACAAAATAGACACAAGTACATGAAACTACATTCTATGGTTGAATTATCGAAATCGAATATGCCCCTTTTTATTAAGTCTGGTAATCTAAGAATTAGGGAACAGACACCCTAATTGACGCGAATCCTAAAGATAGATCTATTGGGCCTAACAAACCCCATCCAAAGTAACGGATGCTTTAGTACTTCGAAATTTATATCATATCCGAAGGGTGTCCCGGAATGATGGGGATATTCTTATATATGCATCTTGTTAATGTCGGTTACCAGGTGTTCACCATATGAATGATTTTTATCTCTATGTATGGGATGTATATTGAAATATGAAATCTTGTGGTCTATTGTTACAATTTGATATATATAGGTTAAACCTATAACTCACCAACATTTTTGTTGACGTTTAAAGCATGTTTATTCTCAGGTGAATACTAAGAGCATCCGATGTTGCATACTAAAATAAGGACAAGATTTGGAGTCCATGTTTGTATGATACTGTGTAAAAACTGCATTCAAGAAACTGATTTCGATGTAACATATTTGTATTGTAAACCATTATGTAATGGTCGTGTGCAAACAGGATATTTTAGATTATCATTATTTGATAATCTACGTAAAGCTTTTTAAACCTTTATTTATGAAATAAAGGTTATGGTTTGTTTTAAAAATGAATGCAGTGTTTGAAAAACGTCTCATATAGAGGTCAAAACCTCGCAACGAAATCAATTAATATGGAACGTTTTTAATCAATAAGAACGGGACATTTCAGTTGGTATCAGAGCGTTGGTCTTAGAGAACCAGAATTTTGCATTAGTGTATCTTATCGAGTTTGTTAGGATGCATTAGTGAGTCTGGACTTTCGACCGTGTTTACTTGAAAAATGATTGCTTAACAAATTTTGTTGGAAACTATATATTTTTAACATATGAATATTATGTGATATATTAATCTCTTAATGCGTTTGATATTATGTGATAGATGTCTACCTCTAGAACAAGTCCCATTGACTCACCTAATAATAATGAAGAGTCAAATGTAAATTGGAATGATTCGTGGACTGATTCACAAGTTCCCGAAGAGGAACCGGAAGAAGAGTCGGAACCGGAAGAAGAATCGGAACCGGAAGAAGAATCGGAACCGAATGAAGAAATAGAACCGGTGGGGGAAATAATAAAACGGTTAAGTAAAAGAAAATCCTCAACCAACCGACCAAGGTTAATTATGGTCAATGGTGTTTCCGCCAAGGAAGCAAAATATTGGGAGGATTACCAATTCTCCGATGAATCGGATTCCGACGAGAATTCCGATGATGTTATAGAAATTACCCCAACTGAATTTAAAAAGGCAAAAGAAAATAATAAGGGAAAGGGCATAAAAATAGAGAAATCTAATTCCAACCCCGATGAACTTTATATGTATCGTCAACCCCCGAAGTCCTTAAGATGTAACAATGACCCGGGAACCTCTAAACCACCAGGTTTTTCTAAACCAATGTGGAAAACGACGGCTCGTATTAGGGGAACATCATATATCCCTAGAAACTTGGCAAAACGAACCAAAACCGAAGAAGAAGAAACAAGCGAGTCGGAATAAGTTAGTTGTATTCGTGTGGTGTAATATATGTAATATAGTGTGCTTATGCTTTATGATATATGTAAAAATTGCTTGTATTAATAAGTATTTTTTTATGAATCTAACTCTTGTCTATTTTACAGTATAAAAACACAAAATGGATAGACAACCCAATATTTTAAGAGACCTACCCGGAGACATGATTGATGAAATCTTGTCTAGAGTCGGTCAGAATTCTTCGGCACAACTATTTAAGGCAAGATCAGTTTGTAAGACATTCGAAGAACGTTCCAAGAATGCCTTGGTTTATAAAAGGCTTTCGTTCGAAAGATGGGGGATATCACATTGGGAAATCCATAAGTTACGATGTGTTTACTTTGACGCATATATTGCGGGGAACCCAAATGCTATTTTACGCAATGGGTTAAGAAATTATTTTGACTCAATATATCCGAATATTGGACTTCGTGATTTAGAAAAAGCGGCTAACATGCAACATAAAGAAGCATGTTATGCTTACGGATTAGTAATGTTCGCTTCTCACCAAAGTGAGAACAAGAACATCGGGCTACAACTATTAAACAAAACGTTTTCACAAGTGACGGAGTCGGTAATTGGGGTAAGAAATGAGGTTTTTAGATTGTTACGGGACTGTTGGACATTACGTAACCCTCGTCCCTTTGACGACGTTACAACACGCTGTCTTATCAACGGCCATAACGGTTATGTTCCACAAGACCAAGGATGGGAAGTAGTCCTAGTAAAACCAGAATGCATGACTTGTTTCTGGACGTATGAATTACGTGTTTTTATTGCCTTTGCTGAACGACTTGCGTACTAGCTAGAATTATCTTCACAACTATCTTGTATCAAAGTTATTGTGTGCTATATTTCATGCTTTATGTAAAATAAGCGGTATTGTAAGTTTGTAAAATATTGTATAAAAGTTTGAACGCGAAATATTATTATAATCAGTTTTTCATATAGAATTGTAGTAGTTGAATTGTATATTAGCTACTAAGTATGAATTAACGGGTAGGTACTACCCGAATCTAAACTTATAAAACGCTAATATGAAGAAAAAGCTTTTATAAATGAGTTCATATTATGCTACGAAATACTATTAACTACTCTTAATATTCTGTATGATTAACTTGTTCCATTTGACCATTTTGAAGGAAATGGCACCGACTACTCGACACACCGTGAATATGAATGAAGAGGAATTCCGTACTTTTCTAGCTTCAAACATAGCCGCAGTACAGGCTGCGCTACATACCAACAATAACCTTGGATCTAGCAGTAAGGAAATCGTGTAGGATGCACCTACAAAGAATTCACTGCCTGCAGACCTTTGGAATTTGATGGAACCGAAGGACCGATCGGATTGAAACGGTGGACCGAGAAGGTCGAATCGGTGTTTGCCATAAGTAAGTGTACTGAAGAGGACAAAGTAAAGTACGCTACGCATACCTTCACAGGTTCTGCGTTAACATGGTGGAATACCTATCTAGAGCAAGTGGGACAAGACGATGCGTACGCACTACCGTGGTCAGCATTCAAGCACTTGATGAACGAGAAGTACCGTCCCAGAACCGAGGTCAATAAGCTCAAGACAGAACTTAGAGGGTTACGAACCCAAGGATTTGATATTACCATGTACGGAAGACGATTCACAGAATTGTGCCTATTGTGTCCGGGAGCATTCGAAGATGAGGAAGAGAAGATCGACGCGTTTGTGAAAGGATTACCGGAAAGAATCTAAGAAGATATAAGTTCACACGAGCCCGCCTCCATACAACAGGCATGTAGAATGGCTCACAAACTAGTGAACCAGATTGAAGAAAGAATTAAAGAACAGACTGCTGAAGAGGCCAATGTGAAGCAAGTCAAAAGAAAGTGGGAGGAAAACGGTGATAAGAATCACCAATACAACAACAACAGCAATTACAACAATAATCGCAACAATTATCCCAACAATCGCAACATCAATCGCAACTACAACAAACGGCCCAACAACAACAACAACAACAACAATAACAACAACAACAACAACAACAACAACAACAACATCAACTACAACAATCATCCCAACAACAATAATAACCGCAACAACAACAACAATCAGAAGCAGCTATGCCAAAGGTGTGAAAAGTATCACTCGGGGTTCTGCACCAAATTTTGCAACAAGTGTAAAAGAAATGGTCATAGCGCGGCGAAGTGTGAGGTCTATGGACCAGGGGTTAATAGAACGAAAGGAACAAATGGTGTCGGAACGAGTAATGGCGGAGCAAGTAGTGTCGGAGCAAGTTATGCCAATGTAGTTTGTTATAAATGTGGAAAACCGGGCCACATTATTAGAAATTGCCCGAACCAGGAGAACACGAATGGACAAGGCCGCGGAAGAGTTTTCAATATTAATGCGGCAGAGGCATAAGAAGACCCGGAGCTTGTTACGGGTACGTTTCTTATTGACAATAAATCTGCTTACGTTTTATTTGATTCGGGTGCGGATAGAAGCTATATGAGTAGAGATTTTTGTGCTAAATTAAGTTGTCCATTGACGCCTTTGGATAGTAAATTTTTACTCGAATTAGCAAATGGTAAATTAATTTCAGCAGATAATATATGTCGGAATCGAGAAATTAAACTGGTTAGCGAAACATTTAAGATTAATTTGATACCAGTAGAGTTAGGGAGTTTTGATGTGATAATCGGTATGGACTGGTTGAAAGAAGTGAAAGCAGAGATCGTTTGTTACAAAAATGCAATTCACATTATACGAGAAAAAGGAAAACCCTTAATGGTGTACGGAGAAAAGGGCAACACGAAGCTACATCTTATTAGTAATTTGAAGGCACAAAAACTAATAAGAAAAGGTTGTTATGCTGTTCTAGCACACGTCGAGAAAGTACAAACTGAAGAAAAGAGCATCAATGATGTTCCCATTGCAAAAGAATTTCCCGATGTATTTCCGAAAGAATTACCGGGATTACCCCCACATCGATCCGTTGAATTTCAAATAGATCTTGTACCAGGAGCTGCACCAATAGCTCGTGCTCCTTACAGACTCGCACCCAGCGAGATGAAAGAACTGCAAAGCCAATTACAAGAACTTTTAGAGCGTGGTTTCATTCGACCAAGCACATCACCGTGGGGAGCTCCTGTTTTGTTTGTCAAGAAGAAAGATGGTACATTCAGGTTGTGTATCGACTACCGAGAGTTGAACAAACTTACCATCAAGAACCGCTACCCACTACCGAGAATCGACGACTTATTTGATCAACTACAAGGCTCTTCTGTTTATTCAAAGATTGACTTACGTTCCGGGTATCATCAAATGCGGGTGAAAGAAGATGATATTCCAAAGACTGCTTTCAGAACACGTTACGGTCATTATGAGTTTATGGTCATGCCATTTGGTTTAACTAATGCACCAGCTGTGTTCATGGACCTTATGAACCGAGTGTGTGGACCATACCTTGACAAGTTTGTCATTGTTTTCATTGATGACATACTTATTTACTCAAAGAATGACCAAGAACACGGTGAACATTTGAGAAAGGTGTTAGAAGTATTGAGGAAGGAAGAATTGTATGCTAAGTTTTCAAAGTGTGCATTTTGGTTGGAAGAAGTTCAATTTCTCGGTCACATAGTGAACAAAGAAGGTATTAAGGTGGATCCGGCAAAGATAGAAACTGTTGAAAAGTGGGAAACCCCAAAAACTCCGAAACACATACGCCAGTTTTTAGGACTAGCTGGTTACTACAGAAGGTTCATCCAAGACTTTTCCAGAATAGCAAAACCCTTGACTGCATTAACGCATAAAGGGAAGAAATTTGAATGGAATGATGAACAAGAGAAAGCGTTTCAGTTATTGAAGAAAAAGCTAACTACGGCACCTATATTGTCATTGCCTGAAGGGAATGATGATTTTGTGATTTATTGTGACGCATCAAAGCAAGGTCTCGGTTGTGTATTAATGCAACGAACGAAGGTGATTGCTTATGCGTCTAGACAATTGAAGATTCACAAACAAAATTATACGACGCATGATTTGGAATTAGGCGCGGTTGTTTTTGCATTAAAGACTTGGAGGCACTACTTATATGGGGTCAAAAGAATTATATATACCGACCACAAAAGTCTTCAACACATATTTAATCAGAAACAACTGAATATGAGGCAGCGTAGGTGGATTGAATTGTTGAATGATTACGACTTTGAGATTCGTTACCACCCGGGAAAGGCAAATGTGGTAGCCGATGCCTTGAGCAGGAAGGACAGAGAACCCATTCGAGTAAAATCTATGAATATAATGATTCATAATAACCTTACTACTCAAATAAAGGAGGCGCAACAAGGAGTTTTAAAAGAGGGAAATTTAAAGGATGAAATACCCAAGGGATCGGAGAAGCATCTTAATATTCGGAAAGACGGAACCTGGTATAGGGCTGAAAGGATTTTGGTACCAAAATTTAGAGATATGAGAGAAATGGTACTTAGAGAAGCTCATAAAACCAGATACTCAATACATCCTGGAACGGGGAAGATGTACAAGGATCTCAAGAAACATTTTTGGTGGCCGGGTATGAAAGCCGATGTTACTAAATATGTAGGAGAATGTTTGACGTGTTCTAAGGTCAAAGCTGAGCATCAGAAACCATCAGGTCTACTTCAACAACCCGAAATCCCGGAATGGAAATGGGAAAACATTACCATGGATTTCATCACTAAATTGCCAAGGACTGCAAGTGGTTTTGATACTATTTGGGTAATAGTTGATCGTCTCACCAAATCAGCACACTTCTTGCCAATAAGAGAAGATGACAAGATGGAGAAGTTAGCACGACTGTATTTGAAGGAAGTCGTCTCCAGACATGGAATACCAATCTCTATTATCTCTGATAGGGATGGTAGATTTATTTCAAGATTCTGGCAGACATTACAGCAAGCATTAGGAACTCGTCTAGACATGGGTACTGCCTATCATCCACAAACTGATGGGCAGAGCGAAAGGACGATACAAACGCTAGAAGACATGCTACGAGCATGTGTTATTGATTTCAGAAACAGTTGGGATCGACATCTACCGTTAGCAGAATTTTCCTACAACAACAGCTACCATTCAAGCATTGAGATGGCGCCGTTTGAAGCACTTTATGGTAGAAAGTGCAGGTCTCCGATTTGTTGGAGTGAAGTGGGGGATAGACAGATTACGGGTTCGGAGATTATACAAGAAACTACCGAGAAGATCATCCAAATTCAACAACGGTTGAAAACCGCCCAAAGTCGACAAAAGAGCTACGCTGACATTAAAAGAAAAGATATAGAATTTGAAATTGGAGAGATGGTCATGCTTAAAGTTGCACCTTGGAAAGGCGTTGTTCGATTTGGTAAACGAGGGAAATTAAATCCAAGGTATATTGGACCATTCAAGATTATTGATCGTGTCGGACCAGTAGCGTACCGACTTGAGTTACCTCAACAACTCGCGGCTGTACATAACACTTTCCACGTCTTGAATTTGAAGAAATATTTTGCTAAAGAAGATCTCACTATTCCGTTAGATGAAATCCAAATCAACGAAAAACTTCAATTCATCGAAGAACCCGTCGAAATAATGGATCGTGAGGTTAAAAGACTTAAGCAAAACAAAATACCAATTGTTAAGGTTCGATGGAATGCTCGTAGAGGACCCGAGTTCACCTGGGAGCGTGAAGATCAGATGAAGAAGAAATACCCGCATCTATTTCTAGAAGATTCGTCAACACCTTCAACAGCTTAAAATTTCGGGACGAAATTTATTTAACGGGTAGGTACTGTAGTGACCCGAACTTTTCCATGTTTATATATATTAATTGAGATTGATATTTACATGATTAAATGTTTCCAACATGTTAAGCAATCAAACTTGTTAAGACTTGATTAATTGAAATATGTTTCATATAGACAATTGACCACCCAAGTTGACCGGTGATTCACGAACGTTAAAATTTGTAAAAACTATATGATGACATATATATGGATATATATATAGTTAACATGATACTATGATAAGTAAACATATCATTAAGTATATTAACAATGAACTACATATGTAAAAACAAGACTACTAACTTAATGATTTTTAAACGAGACATATATGTAACGATTATCGTTGTAAAGACATTTAATGTATATATATCATATTAAGAGATATTCATACATGATAATATCATGATAATATAGTAATTTAAAATCTCATTTGATATTATAAACATTGGGTTAACAACATTTAATAAGATCGTTAACCTAAAGGTTTCAAAACAACACTTACATGTAACGACTAACGATGACTTAACGACTCAGTTAAAATGTATATACATGTAGTGTTTTAATATTTATTTATACACTTTTGAAAGACTTCAATACACTTATCAAACTACTTCTACTTAACAAAAATGCTTACAATTACATCCTCGTTCAGTTTCATCAACAATTCTACTCGTATGCACCCGTATTTGTACTTGTACAATACACAGCTTTTAGATGTATGTACTATTGGTATATACACTCCAATGATCAGCTCTTAGCAGTCCATTTGAGTCACCTAACACATGTGGGAACCATCATTTGGCAACTAGCATGAAATATCTCATAAAATTACAAAAATATGAGTAATCATTCATGACTTATTTACATGAAAACAAAATTACATATCCTTTATATCTAATCCATACACCAATGACCAAAAACACCTACAAACACTTTCATTCTTCAATTTTCTTCATCTAATTGATCTCTCTCAAGTTCTATCTTCAAGTTCTAAGTGTTCTTCATATATTCTACAAGTTCTAGTTACATAAAATCAAGAATACTTTCAAGTTTGCTAGCTCACTTCCAATCTTGTAAGGTGATCATCCAACCTCAAGAAATCTTTATTTCTTACAGTAGGTTATCATTCTAATACAAGGTAATAATCATATTCAAACTTTGGTTCAACTTCTATAACTATAACAATCTTATTTCAAGTGATGATCTTACTTGAACTTGTTTTCGTGTCATGATTCTGCTTCAAGAACTTCGAGCCATCCAAGGATCCGTTGAAGCTAGATCCATTTTTCTATTTTTCAGTAGATTTATCCAAGGAACTTAAGGTAGTAATGATGTTCATAACATCATTCGATTCATACATATAAAGCTATCTTATTCGAAGGTTTAAACTTGTAATCACTAGAACATAGTTTAGTTAATTCTAAACTTGTTCGCAAACAAAAGTTAATCCTTCTAACTTGACTTTTAAAATCAACTAAACACATGTTATATATCTATATGATATGCTAACTTAATGATTTAAAACCTGGAAACACGAAAAACACCGTAAAATCGGATTTACGCCGTCGTAGTAACACCGCGGGTAGTTTTGGGTTAGTTAATTAAAAACTATGATAAACTTTGATTTAAAAGTTGTTATTCTGAGAAAATTATTGTTATTATGAACATGAAACTATATCCAAAAATTATGGTTAAACTCAAAGTGGAAGTATGTTTTCTAAAATGGTCATCTAGACGTCGTTCTTTCGACTGAAATGACTACCTTTACAAAAACGACTTGTAACTTATTTTTCCGACTATAAACCTATACTTTTTCTGTTTAGATTCATAAAATAGAGTTCAATATGAAACCATAGCAATTTGATTCACTCAAAACGGATTTAAAATGAAGAAGTTATGGGTAAAACAAGATTGGATAATTTTTCTCATTTTAGCTACGTGAAAATTGGTAACAAATCTATTCCAACCATAACTTAATCAACTTGTATTGTATATTATGTAATCTTGAGATACCATAGACACGTATACAATGTTTCGACCTATCATGTCGACACATCTATATATATTTTGGAACAACCATAGACACTCTATATGTGAATGTTGGAGTTAGCTATACAGGGTTGAGGTTGATTCCAAAATATATATAGTTTGAGTTGTGATCAATACTGAGATACGTATACACTGGGTCGTGGATTGATTCAAGATAATATTTATCGATTTATTTCTGTACATCTAACTGTGGACAACTAGTTGTAGGTTACTAACGAGGACAGCTGACTGAATAAACTTAAAACATCAAAATATATTAAAAGTGTTGTAAATATATTTTGAACATACTTTGATATATATGTATATATTGTTATAGGTTCTTGAATCAACCAGTGGCCAAGTCTTACTTCCCGACGAAGTAAAAATCTGTGAAAGTGAGTTATAGTCCCACTTTTAAAATCTAATATTTTTGGGATGAGAATACATGTAGGTTTTATAAATGATTTACAAAATAGACACAAGTACATGAAACTACATTCTATGGTTGAATTATCGAAATCGAATATGCCCCTTTTTATTAAGTCTGGTAATCTAAGAATTAGGGAACATACACCCTAATTGACGCGAATCCTAAAGATAGATCTATTGGGCCTAACAAACCCCATCCAAAGTACCGGATGCTTTAGTACTTCGAAATTTATATCATATCCGAAGGGTGTCCCGGAATGATGGGGATATTCTTATATATGCATCTTGTTAATGTCGGTTACCAGGTGTTCACCATATGAATGATTTTTATCTCTATGTATGGGATGTATATTGAAATATGAAATCTTGTGGTCTATTGTTACAATTTGATATATATAGGTTAAACCTATAACTCACCAACATTTTTGTTGACGTTTAAAGCATGTTTATTCTCAGGTGAATACTAAGAGCATCCGCTGTTGCATACTAAAATAAGGACAAGATTTGGAGTCCATGTTTGTATGATACTGTGTAAAAACTGCATTCAAGAAACTGATTTCGATGTAACATATTTGTATTGTAAACCATTATGTAATGGTCGTGTGTAAACAGGATATTTTAGATTATCATTATTTGATAATCTACGTAAAGCTTTTTAAACCTTTATTTATGAAATAAAGGTTATGGTTTGTTTTAAAAATGAATGCAGTCTTTGAAAAACATCTCATATAGAGGTCAAAACCTCGCAACGAAATCAATTAATATGGAACGTTTTTAATCAATAAGAACGGGACATTTCAGAAAGTTGGTTCTTGTCCTAGTTCCGGATTTTCGAACGCCTTTTCGTATAATTTAATATCTTGTACTTTGCGTTTTGTAACGTGTACTTTTGTAATTTCTAGACGTTTCTCATCAATAATTTGAACCACTTGGATTGTACTTTGTACTTTTGAGCTTTTTGGTCGTTTACGTCTTCAATTCGCCGAATCTGTCTTTTGTCTTCACCTTTTATTATTTAAACGAATATCACTTGTAAATAGAACAATTGCAACTAAAAGCTTGTCTTTCTTGAGGGATAATGCTATGAAATATATGTTCGTTTTTAGCATTATCAATCAGATGGATGACCAAGTCTGTAGTGTCAAAGATTAAAGTTTTTCTTAGAATTAGCAGACATATTTGTAACATAATGCTTACTTTCATTCAAGTCATCAAAGTAATATAATTCACCAGATTCACTATCAGTCCCCATCAATCTTCTTTGAACTACATCCTGAATGTAACACTTATTTGTATCAAAACTCACAATCAAGTTATTATCTTTTACAAGTTTGTTCATAGACAACAGGCTCACACAGTATTGTGGTATGACTAAAACATCATTTAATTCAATTTTATCTGAAAGTTTCAGGTTTCCCATTTCCTTAATTTTTGAAGCAGTACCATTAGGATGATTTACAGTTAAGTTTAAATCTGAAACATCAATAACATTTATAAGTTTATCACTGTAAGAAACCATGTGTTGGTTTACACCAGAATCAATGATCCAACCATTTAAAGAATTTTCAGTCCTTTTAACACAGTTATTTAAGAAAAATACGTCAAAGTTTTCATTAAAGAAAACATTATTATTCACAAAAGTACCTGCCATATTAGCATTAACACTTCCAGCACCAGGTTGCTCGTTAATTAGACTAAGTAGTTTCATTATTTGATCATTTGTTAATTGAACAGATGTACTGCAGTCATCACTTTTGTCAGTAACACAATTATTACTATTAAACCTAGGAGAACCTTGATTAAAAGGTTTTTTTAATGTAACCTGGAGGATAACCGATCAATTCATAACACCTATCAACAGTATGACCTAACATATTGCATTTTGTACATTTAAGAGGTGGATTTTTGTATTTCTTCTTATTTTTTCCATTGTTGAAATTATTATAGCTAGTCTTACTAACAGATGCAGTGGATTGATTTTTTGAATGTGCATTATTAGAGGGCATTCTATGTGACTCATCCCTATATATGATTCAGAAAGCAACTTTAACAGAAGGAATGTGATCACTAGTTAGAATTTAACTTCTAATAGAAGTATATACATCATCTAAACCCATTAAAAACTGCATTAATATCAAAAACTGGTTGTGTTCTTGATATGATTTATTTGCAGACACAATATCATTTATTTTAATCATATCATGAAATTGTCTCCACATTGCATTCAACTTATGATAATAATCAGATAATGACTGACCAGCTTGACTACAAGAATTGATTTTCTGATAAAGGTTAAAAATAACAGATGCATCAACTTTATCATATGTTTCCTTAAGTTCATTCCAAACAGATTCAACAGTTTTAGAGAATATTTGTCCATTGTACACATCTTCAGATAATGACAGCAAAATCCAAGTAAGAACCACAGAATTACACCTATCCTATTAACTTAATAATACTTCATCATCTTCATACTCTACCATCAATAAAACCAAGTTTTTTTTTTTTGGTTTAAAGAGCTAGTCTTAAAGCACATGACCATACATTATAATTTTCTATTCCTTTTAATTTCTAAGTAATTAATGATGCACCAGAAGTGTCACTAGGATGAAGATACAATGGATCATTAAATTCTAAACTACTAATCTTTGTTATACCTGATGCACTTGAATCACTTTTAGACATGATTGCAAATAAAAGCAAACAAATAGCAGATATACACAGAAGTAAAAAATAGCTAAATCAAATACCAATAAAACAAGAAATCTTGCAGTAAAATAGTAAGTCAGATAGCATGTATCACACCCCCAGTTAGGGCCAGGGCTAAATGTGACTTAATATCAAATAAACCAACATATTATAATATACGAGAACAATACTAAATGATAAAATAAACTTTATTGAGAGTACGCAGCGGAAAATGAAATGTCGTTACAATGATGGAAGTAACAATAATGTAAATGTTCAAATGCAAAAGTAAATAATGCGATATCTCTTGATCCTATGTCCAAGTAGCATCACATAAGTAGTAAGTAAGAAAGCTTGAATCAATCAGCACCTGAGACAAAACATGCTAAAGTGTCAACCAAAAAGGTAGAGTGAAGTTCATAGGTTTAACAAATAAGTTTGACCGTTGTTTTATACCACAAGATTTAGTTTGTAAAGTTGATCTCCCGCAGGATCAAAAAGTTATGCCAGTGCGTGATATTTAGACTAAACATTCAAGTTTGCCCCAAAGACAAGTTGTAGTTTATACTTGTCGGTTTAATTTCATTATTAAGTAATACAATGACTTAGTTAAATGTATCGGGGACGTCACTCCCGATAGGCCTACCCCCAATAATTAAGCATGCATTCAACGAGCAATTAAAAATATCACTGTAGGGACTTAGTCGGACATAGCCGGGTATAGCATAGTTTAGTAGTTTGGTACTTGTGTCTAAGTTGTAAAATGTAAACACAACATGTGTCTCACCACAATAAAAGTAAGTAAGTTTGCTAGCAATAAAGAGTGGGGCTATGAATTTACCTTAGTAAGTAGAGAGAGAGTTATTCCTCAGAATAGAAAGTTGGATGAGTGAGCAGAAAAGTCAACCTATTGACATTTAAGAGTAGTAAGTGTTTTTGCCCAAGTTTAAGTAGATGTTTAAGTATGATAGTGTTGTAAGTATAGTTCGTTTTACTAAGTTTTCTTTCCTAGTAAGTTTCTATTTTTAGAAAGTTTCCACTTTTAGTAGATTTCTTATCTTAGTAAGTTTCTATAACTAGCAAGTTTCTACTTTAAGAGTGTTTTCCATTTTAGGATACTTGCCGTATTAGATAAGCTTCCAATCACCCCTTTCCCTTCGAATGGCCATTTCAGGTCTAGGGGCTTGAGCTATAGGATCCTTTAAATCGGAAATCCAAACCCTTCCGCCTAGAGTTTCGTAGAAACCATTCGTCAAGAAAGTTTGAAGATCTATACATCTCTAATACATATCCCAAAATGTTTTTATGTGTTATAATATAAGTAGTAGGTTATAGGTGTTAGTAATAGATATAGTGTATACATGTTAATTAATAGTATAAGTAGTATTAGGGTTTCATTAATTAGGATTAGTTAATTAAAATAGTATTTTAATGATTAGGGTTTAGGGTTTTGAGGATCTAAATAATATGAATGTTAAGATCATGCACGAATATGATTATGAATATAAACATGAATTGAAAGAAAGATTTAAAAGTTTTAAGATTTTGGATCATACCTTGTTAATGATGATGAAGATTAACAAGAAACAAGAAGAAAACTTGGTGATGAAGATCAAATAACTCAAATAATGAAGAACACGCTTGAAAATCTTGATGAACACGAAGAACAAGCTTGAAGATCCGAATACCACAAGAGAGGGAGAGGGAGAGATTGTTTTTGAGAGAGGATTTTGGTGTGATTTGTGAATGAGAAACTAGGAGTCTAGGGGTGTTTATATAGTGCAAGTATTAGAGTGTTAGTCAACATAAGGATGTTCTAATTAATGATTTTATTTTATTGTATAATTTTTAGTCAACAATAGGTGGTACTAGTTTATATATATATATATATATATATATATATATATATATATATATATATATATATATATATATATATATATATATATATATATATATATATATATATATATATATATATATATATATATATATATATATATATATTATATTTTATTTTTTAGTCAACATAAGGATGTAATTGTTTAAGATTCTTTAGTCTCATTATTATTATTATTATTATTATTATTATTATTATTATTATTATTATTATTATTATTATTATTATTATTATTATGATTATTATTATTATTATGATTATTATTATTATTATTATTATTATTATTATTATTATTACATTTACTACATGATAAGTACTATTTTCTTTTTACTAATTCATGATATATATATATATATATATATATATATATATATATATATATATATATATATATATATATATATATATATTTTATTTATTTATTTATTTAGTTCCCAATTGTTTTATTATTTATATAAATGTCACTTTTTATTTATTACTTATAGGTTATTAGTTATAATATTACCTTAATGCATAAATTTTAATTAGCAGTGAGTGTCGACTAACAGTTTATTATTTTCATCTTTTATTAACTTGTCAATTATTGCACAAAGTTAATTAATATATTTTATAACTCTTAACACTTAACAATTGTTGATTAAAGTTTAATCATTAAGTTTTAATTATATTGTTTGGGCATTTAATATTGGAAAAATATAGAATGGAAAAATGAGGGTCGTTATAGTACCTCCCCGTTATTAGAAACTTCGTCCTGAAGTTTTAAGTAGATTTCTCGTTTGCATCAGCAGTTGAGAAGAGATGGGGATATTTCCGTATCATTTGGTCTTTGCGTTACCAGGTATATTCGGGGCCTCTACGCGAATTCCAGCGGACTTTAATGATAGGTATGTTGCTTTTACGCTTTTGTTTGACCTCTCCTTCCATGATTTCCATAGGTTCTTCAACGAAGTGCAGTTGTTTATCAATGCGGATATCATCCAAAGGAATAACAAGTGTGTCATCAGCAAGACACCTTTTAAGATTCGAGACATGAAACACATCATGTACTTGGCTAAGTTCAATTGGTAGTTCTAATCGGTACTCCACGGGACCGACTCTTTGAGTGATCGTGAAAGGTCTAACATATCGTGGACTGAGTTTGCTTCGTTTACCGAAACGGATAACACCTTTCTAAGGGGATACTTTCAATATGACTTTATCTCCAACTTGGTATTCTATATCCTTTCGTTTCTTTCGGCATAGCTCTTTTGTCAGCTACGGGCAGTTTCTAATCATTGCTTAATCTGAGCGATCTTTTCAGTAGTTTCATGAATGATTTCGGGACCAGTTAAATGTCTGTCCTCGAGTTCGTCCCAACACAAAGGGGATCTACATTTCCGTCCATATAAAACTTCAAAAGGTGCAACTTTAATGCTGGAGTGATAACTGTTGTTGTAAGAAAATTCGACCAAAGGTAGATGTCTATCCCAACCTTTGCCGAAATCGATTGCACAAGCACGTAGCATATCCTCCATGGTTTGGATAGTTCGTTCACTCTGACCATCAGTTTGCGGATGATAGGCTGTACTCATGTCAAGTTGAGTTCCAAGAGCATATTGTAAAGTTTTCCAGAATCTTGAAACGAATCGACTGTCGCGATCAGAAATAATCGAGATAGGAACTCCATGACGTGAGACAATTTCTTTAATATAAAGTTGTGATAATTTCTCCATCTTGTCGGTTTTCTTGATCGGTATGAAATGTGCAGATTTAGTAAGACGATCAACTACGACCCAAATAGTATCGTTACCGTTCAAAGTCTTAGGTAACTTAGTAACGAAGTCCATAGTGATGCACTCCCACTTCCACTGCGGAATACCAGGTTGTGTCAACAGACCAGTAGGCTTTTGATGTTCGGCCTTGACTTTCAAACAAGTGAGACACTTGCTAACATAAGTAGCAATGTCGGCTTTCATATTAGGCCACCAGTAGAATTGCTTCACATTGTGATACATCTTACTAGAACCGGGATGAATAGAGTACCTAGTCTTATGTGCTTCATCCAAGACTAGTTCGCGAAGATTTTTGAAGCGAGGAACCCAAATTCTGTTGCCAAAGTACCGTGTACCATTAGCTTTCACTTGAAGTTGGTTCTCAAAACCTATAGGTCCTTCACCTTCGATAAGTGTCGGTTTAATAGCTTCCAATTGAGCTTCACAGATTCGTGATATAAGATTCGATTTGATTTTCAGATTTAGAGCACGAACGCGTTTAACATCATCTTTTTGACTAAGAGCATCGGCAACTACATTTGCCTTGCCGGGATGATATTTCAGCTCACAGTGATAATCGTTCAGTAACTCGAGCCATCGGCTTTGCCTCTTATTCAGCTGTTTTTGATCAAAGATTTGTCGAAGACTTTTATGGTCAGTGTACACCGTAAAGTGAGTACCATATAGATAATGTCTCCATATCTTCAATGCAAATACCACGGCACCTAACTCAAGGTCATGTGTGGTATAGTTCTCTTCATGTTTCTTCAACTGTCTAGATGCGTAGGCAATAACCTTTTCACGTTGCATTAAAACACAACCAAAGCCTTGCTTTGAGGCATCGCAGTAAACAACGAAGTCATCAGTACCTTCAGGTAAAGATAGAAACGGGGCTATGGTCAACTTCTCCTTCAGAATCTTGAAAGCAGATTCCTGTTCTTCGGACCACTCAAATTTCTTCCCTTTTTGAGTCAGCTTTGTAAGAGGTTTAGCAATGAGAGAAAAATCTTTTATGAACCTTCGATAGTAACCGACAAGTCCCAAAAATTGATGAATATACTTCGCAGTCTTTGGTATCTCCCAGTTCTGAATAGCAGAAATCTTAGCTGGATCGACATGTATTCTGTTTCTGTCAACAACATGTCCAAGAAATTGTACGGTTTTGAGCCAAAACTCGCACTTAGAAAATTTAGCATAAAGTTGTTCCTTTCGTAAGAGTTCAAGAATAATGCGCAAATGTTGCTCATGCTCTTTCTTACTCTTCGAATAGATCAAGATGTCATCAATGAACATGATGACAAATTTGTCAAGATACGGTTTACAAACACGATTCATGAGATCCATGAACACGGCAGGAGCATTAGTTAAACCAAAAGGCATGACACAGAATTCATAGTGCCCATAACGAGTGCGAAAAGAAGTCTTAGGAATATCGGATTCCTTGACTTTAAGTTGGTGATAACCGGACCTTAAATCAATCTTTGAATAAATACTTGACCCTTGAAGTTGGTCAAATAGATCATCAATACGTGGCAACGGATAATGGTTCTTGATAGTAAGCTTGTTAAGTTCACGGTAATCAATGCACATCCTTAACGTACCATCCTTCTTTTTAACAAACAAAATAGGAGCTCCCCATGGGGACGAGCTTGGACGAATGAAACCTTTATTCAATAGTTCTTGGAGCTGATTGGAAAGTTCCTTCATTTCGGAAGGTTCTAATCGGTATGGAGCTCTAGCAATAGGTGCAGCACCGGGAGTTAAATCAATTTGAAATTTAACTTGTCGAGGAGGTGAAAGACCATAAAGATCTTAGGGAAACACATCGGGATAGTCTTTAACCACTGGTACATCGTCAATACTCTTCTCTTTCGACTCAATCATCTTAACATGGGCTAGAATAGCTGGATAACCTTTCATAAGGTATTTGCGAGTTTTAATACAGGAGATGATATTGAGATTAGAACCACTCTTGTCGCCTTGAATGACTAGAGTCTCTCCATTTCCCAACGGAATGTTAACGGTTTTATATAAGTTAACAAATTATAGGTTTGAGAAATTACAAGTATGAATAAGATAAAGTATTGATATGACATGATATAAATAAAACACTTTATATTATTAAGGAACGAAGCGTTAAAATAAGCCTTTTAATACACGATTCGGTAATAGGAATAGTTTCAGGCATAGCCTTTACATAGATGGAAAAATAGGAAAATAAACTAGGAAATGTCAAGATTGAAGTAGTCTTCCTATCTCTTCTTCTCATCCTTAAACTACTTCATCACTTTCTCCATGTTATCCTTCACAAGTTTCTCTAGCCTTTCAGTTTGAGAGTCGAGGGATTCTTTCATAAACTTCTCATATCGATCGTTCTTTTCTTTTTGCTTTTCATAGAGGTACTCGAGGTTGTCATAGAGATTCGTAACACGGCTGTTGACGGTTTTGGTGTCGTACTCCTTTAGTGCCAACTGCTTGTCAACACGACTTCTCTCTATATCCATCCGGATATCAACCTCCTCTTTGAGATAAGCAAGTGATTGCTTCCCCCAACGGGTGTTACGTTCTTCCTCATACTTTAGCAGCCTAAATTCTTTTCTTAGTTCAACATTTTCCTCCACCAACTTCTTAATTTTGCGGTCTTTCACATCCATACGGACCTCCACTCTCGCCATGTGGCAAAGAAAGCCCTCATACTTATCAGCATCATTATAAGAAGGAGTTCGGGCTCTCTTCCTTGATGGACCGGCTTCTTCATGACGTTTTCCTTTATCTTCGATTCTCGGAGTTGGGTAGTATTGAGGAGACCTTTGTGAATCTCGGATAGTATTTGGGCTATAGTTTGGTGATGGTGAGGCAGGATTGTAGGAAGGACTTCGAACAGGTCTCGAAGTTGAAGAGTGTCCAACACCTACTTCGGTGGTAGGGTTGTGAGTTACTTTGTTAGGCTTGTTAACGCTTGAGCTTGACATCCTAACATTAGGAAATAGACTTTGATTAGAATCTTTGAGTCAAGTGTAGTAAAGCATAAGTGTTAAGATTATAAGGCAATCCTAAGTGCTTTAAGTCTAAGGCAGGAAAGGTTATAGTTTCCTAGATTGCTAAGGCACCCTAGCTAACAAGTAAGACACACATAAAAATGCAATCCTGGTTCTCTATAACAGCCTGGTTATGCTCTGATACCAATCTATCACACCCCCAGTTAGGGCCTGGGCAAAATGTGACTTAATATCAAATAAACTAACATATTATAATATACGAGAACAATACTAAATGATAAAATAAACTTTATTGAGAGTACGTAGCGTAAAATGAAATGTCGTTACAATGATGGAAGTAACAATAATGTAAATGTTCAAATTCAAAAGTAAATAATGCGATATCTCTTGATCCTATATCCAAGTAGCATCACATAAGTAGTAAGTAAGAAAGCTTGAATCAATCAGCACCTGAGACAAAACATGCTAAAGTGTCAACCAAAAAGGTTGAGTGAAGTTCATAGGTTTAACAAATAAGTTTGGCCATTGTTTTAGACCACGAGATTTAGTTTGTAAAGTTGATCTCCCACAGGATCAAAAAGTTATGCCAGTACATGATATTTAGACTAAACGTTCAAGTTTGCCCCAAAGACAAGTTATAGTTTATACTTGTCGGTTTAATTTCATTATTAAGTAATACAATGACTTACTCAAATGTAAGGCCTACCCCCAATAATTTAGCATGCATTCAACGAGCAATTAAAAATATCACTGTAGGGACTTAGTCGGACATAGCCGGGTATAGCATAGTTTAGTAGTTTGGTACTTGTGTCTAAGTTGTAAAATGTAAAAACAGCATGTGTCTCACCCCAATAAAAGTAAGTAAGTTTGCTAGCAATAAAGATTGGGGCTATGAATTCACCTTAGTAAGTAGAGAGAGTGTTATTCCTCGGAATAGAAAGTTGGATGAGTGAGCAGAAAAGTCAACATATTGACACTTAAGAGTAGTAAGTGTTTTTGCCCAAGTTTAAGTAGATGTTTAAGTATGATAGTGTTGTAAGTATAGTTCATTTTACTAAGTTTCCTTTCCTAATAAGTTTCTATTTTTAGAAAGTTTCCACTTTTAGTAGATTTCTTATCTTAGTAAGTTTCTATAACTAGCAAGTTTCTACTTTAAGAGTGTTTTCCATTTTAGGATACTTGCCGTATTAGATAAGCTTCCAATCACCCCTTTCCCTTCGAATGGCCATTTCAGGTCTAGGGGATTGAGCTATAGGATCCTTTAAATCGGAAATCCAAACCCTTCCGCCTAGAGTTTCGTAGAAACCATTCGTCAAGAAAGTTCGAAGATCTATACATCTCTAATACATATCCCAAAATGTTTTTATGTGTTATAATATAAGTAGTAGGTTATAGGTGTTAGTAATAGTAATAGTCTATACATGTTAATTAATAGTATAAGTAGTATTAGGGTTTCATTAATTAGGGTTAGTTAATTAAAGTAGTATTTTAATGATTAGGGTTTAGGGTTTTGAGGATCTAAATAATATGAATGTTAAGATCATGCACGGATATGATTATGAATATAAACATGAATTGAAAGAAAGATTTAAAAGTTTTAAGATTTTGGATCATACCTTGTTAATGATGATGAAGATTAACAAGAAACAAGAAGAAAACTTGGTGATGAAGATCAAATAACCCAAATAATGAAGAACACGCTTGAAAATCTTGATGAACACGAAAAAAAAGCTTGAAGATCCGAATACCACAAGAGAGGGAGAGGGAGAGATTGTTTTTGAGAGAGGATTTTGGTGTGATTTTTGAATGAGAAACTACGAGTCTAGGGGTGTTTATATAGTGCAAGTATTAGAGTGTTAGTCAACATAAAGATGTTCTAATTAATGATTTTATTTTATTTTATAATTTTTAGTCAACAATAGGTGGTACTACTTTATATATATATATATATATATATATATATATATATATATATATATATATATATATATATATATATATATATATATATATATATATATATATATATATATATATATATATATATATATTATTTTATTTTTTAGTCAACATAAGGATGTAATTGTTTAAGATTCTTTAGTCTCATTATTATTATTATTATTATTATTATTATTATTATTATTATTATTATTATTATTATTATATATATATATATTTTATTTTATTTTTTAGTCAACATAAGGATGTAATTGTTTAAGATTCTTTAGTCTCATTATTATTATTATTATTATTATTATTATTATTATTTCTATTATTATTATTATTATTATTATTATTATTATTATTTTTACATTTACTACATGATAAGTATTGTTTTCTTTTTACTAATTCATTACTTGTATATATATATATATATATATATATATATATATATATATATATATATATATATATATATATATATATATATATATATATATATATATATATATATTTTATTTAGTTCCCAATTGTTTTATTATTTATATAAATGTCCCTTTTTATTTATTACTTATAGGTTATTAGTTATAATATTACCTAAATGCATAAATTTTAATTAGTAGTGAGTGTCGACTAACAGTTTATTATTTTCATCTTTTATTAACTTGTCAATTATTGCACAAAGTTAATTAATATGTTTTATAATTCTTAACACTTAACAATTGTTGATTAAAGTTTAATCATTAAGTTTTAATTATATTGTTTGGGCATTTAATATTGGAAAAATATAGAATGGAAAAATGAGGGTCGTTATAGCATGCAATATCATAGAATAAAGAAATTAAATAGCACATAAAACCGCAGCAAATCCACGGTTCAGACACCTGTAAGGGAAGAAATACAAACCCCAATGGATTGACAACTAGCCAGGCAACCTGCAGTGTTAGAGTTAATAGTATATAACAAAATATATTGTAAATGAAAGACTCTATTGACAGAACAGAGTAATAAGGTAAAGAATATTGTTCTTCTTGACTACTCCAATCATAGCAAGTAATTTTGGACTGAGAAGACAGGGCCAGGTTTTCACACTAATCTTGTTAGCAGATCAAGGATGAACTTCTCCTAAAAATACTCACGAGTTGACTCAGATTTAAGAGGATAACGAAAAAGACTTACAATGAGTGCTTTCTTTTAACTAGAAACAAAAGAATAAAGATCAGAATCAATATCAACAGCGGAAGACCAAATTAGGGTTTGAGGAAACCCTGATTTACCAGATTTAGGGTTTTAGAATGAAAACTCTAGATCTAACCGAGATTGACCAGAATCAACACCCACATATCCTTCTCGAACCCAAACACAGTCAAGATCTTGATCCGATCAAATATACTTGACCAAATCACTAAAACCCTAATTTCATTGAAGACGAATGAAATCACAAACACAGTAAACGATTACCAGAACCTCAGCTCTGATACCATGAAGAAATACACAATATAATCCTTCAATCACAGAAGGTGGATCCTCCAATCACAAGAGGTCAAAAAATAACCAAAATATGCACGAACAGTAAACCAAAATTACATACTCTCAACATTGTATCACTCTTAAACAAGTTCAATACAATTCGAACTTGTTTACTCACAAAAGAAACAGATCAAAGATGAATAACTGAAAACCCTAATTCGTGAATAAGAGAGAGAGAGAGAGAGAGAGAGAGAGAGAGAGAGAGAGATCGAATACACTGAAAACAAAACAGAAAAAAATTAAGTATGTCTTTTATACTAGAGGCATAAAGGAGTATTGGGCTGATCTCTTCCTGGGCTTTCAGTGGGCTTCAGAACATATAGCCTTTTTCTATTCAAGTAATAAATTAAGATAATTGGGCTTAAATAAAACATCCCCACTAGCAGCTTATGATCCTTTTATCTTTCAGATCTGCAACACTCTGGATGCTTCAGTGATGATCAATGCAATCTGAAACATAAAAAAAAAAAAAAAACTTAACCCAGAAATGAGAACCTTTTAACAGTAACTATGTTAGATTGAAAATAAACTGTATATATTTCAATACTAGGAAAATGGATGTGGCGTTTTCAAAAGGGAATCATGTGCGTTATGGGTAAAAGTTATTACTAGTCTAAATGGGCGGGATGGGGTTTTTTCTTTGTCTAATCACAGATACAATAGTGGCGCCACTACAGGGTCAACGATCATTAAAGTAGCATTAGATATTGATAAAGCAGGAGTTGATTTCACAAAATCTTTTTCAAGATTAGTTGGGAATGGCGAATCAACACAGTTCTAGAACGACATATGGCTGGGAGACTTGCGGTTTAAGGATAAATATAGTCATCTATACAATCTTGTAGAAATAAGAACATCACAGCCAAAGAAGCCTTCAACAATCCACCCGAGGGAGACATTTGCAACTGGAATTGGTCTAGATTAGCGAGAGGTCGTCTCTTGGGGAGTTTGATGATTTAACAAATATGATTTCTAGCATTTCATTAATTGACAGAACGGACTCATGGTCGTGGAAGCTAGGTGAGAGTGGTGATTTCACCAACAAGAAACTCACAACTCTTATCGTTCTAAGTAAGTTTATGCCAAACTCACAACAAATAAAATCATTATGCAACAACTCAATCCCTCTCAAAGTTGGTGTCTTCACATGGAGAGCTCGGTTGCAAAGATTACCCGTTCGTATGGAGTTGAATAAACAAGGTGTTGATTTTGATACTATTAGATATCCTCTATGTGATGACAACTTGGAATCGGTTGAACACACACTTGTTAAATACAAATACTCCAAACCTTTATGGGATTCATTTTTACGATGGTGGGGATTCTCGAATACATCTGATCACTTAGAAGACATCTTCTTAGATGAGCATCTTGACATCAAATCAATTCTGGGAAAACAAATTTGGCAGGTAACGAAGTGGGTATGTGCATATAGTTTTTGGAAGAATCGACATAGTAAAATTTTTCGTAAGGGTGTTGGGATACGTCATCGATTCTAAATGACGTTCAACTCAAGAGCTTTCAATGGATATCTAAAAGATGTAAAAAGTCGAGTCTCGAATGGCATCGGTGGCTAATAAACTCAAGTTTGTTCTTCTTGCCCTCAAATAATCGGGTGGGTGTGGGTTAAGCTAGTAGTTATGGTTATGTCATGTATATTCAAATGTAGCTGCTAGATCTCGTGTAGTGTATAGTTAACATTGTATGTTCGATTTGTTAGTATATGATATGTTGGTACACAATTGTAGCTCTGTAACATTCTCGCATCCTTTGATTTTATTGAAATTTTGCTTTTCAAAAAAATAAAATAAATGAAATTATTAGTTTTCAATAAAATACCCAACACTTTATATTGGTTTTAGAAATATTATGCGGATACCAAATATAATTATGACAAATGACACTACTTGACAATCAGCTAAGGGTTAAACTTTTTGTAGTTAGCCCCCTTCACAACTGCTTTTGGTAATTTGTCTACGTTCTCGAGTATTAACTTAAATTAAAAAGCTACTGAGTAATTAGTTGGGTTAAAACTACAAATACGTTATATACATTCACTTTTTCTAAAACTATAAATACCTTATATACATTCACTTTTTCTAATGTAGGCTATATACCCAATAAATTACCGGTTAGGGATGGCGCTCGTGGGTAACGGGCACGGGTTTCATATACTCGCGACCCGCCCGTCGAGTTTCTTTTTTACACGTTGAGACCCGTTACTTGCCCACGGGTAAAAACTTTTCGCTCATGCCCGTGACTCGCGGATACCCGTGACCCACGGGAAACCCGCGGGTCATAATAATATAGAACTTTTTATTAGAAAATTCAGATAATTTTATTAATTATAAAACATATGTACAAGCTATATGTATAATGACGTGAAAATTAAGTTTTTTACTTGTATATAATATTATATTTTTAATCATTATTCAAATACTAGTAAAATTACTTTTAAATTTAATAATTGTAAGTATTAATTCGTGAGTTAATTAAGAAAAGTCTCATGTATTAATGGGCCGGGTTTTACCCGCGATGGGTAGTATATACCCGCGACCCGTCGGTGGGTATAAATTTTTACCCGTACCCGTGCCCGCGGGTAAAATTTAATGATTTTACCCGCCCATCACGGATCGAGTACCCGCGGGTCATGGTTTTTTTCCCGCCCATTGCAATCCCTATTAGCGGTGCAGGCTGTATACCTTCAAAAAGTGTGCTAATATGAACGCACTTAACTTATTAACCAGATAAAAGAAAGAGCTGAGGTGACATTTTTGTGGAGAATGTAGTTAGTGATACAATGAAACAAATCATTCTTGTATATATCCTATTTTTAAACATAAATGAAAGTAAATAACACACTTGTAACCATAGGAAATTAATTAAAAAAATGTTAAAAAATTGATTTAACGGTTCAGTAGGTAACTGTGACGACCCGTCCAAAACCATCTGGATGAACACGTCATTCATTGATTTCATTACGAGGTATTTGACCTCAATATGATACGTTTTGTAAACATTGCATTCTTTTCAAAAGGTACACAATAAATGAATATCAATTTCTAAGGTTTTCAACATTTGATGATTTCTACATATAGACAATCACCATAATTAATAGTTTATCATAATACATCCGTTGACAATGAAGTCAAAATAAGATACAAGGTGATGATTTTGTGAATGCAAAGTTTTCTTGAATAAAGCATGTATGACTCCATGCACATAGCTTGTACCATATATAAGCAAACAGCGGAAGACTTCTAGGAAACCTGAGAATAAACATGCTAACAAGTGTCAACACAAAGGTTGGTGAGTTCATAGTTTTAATGTATCGTATAATCTGTATATAAAGGTGGATAACAAGATTTCAGTTGTTTCATCCAGAAACGTTTATCAAAATATTCTACAAGATTGAGCACCCTGGTAACTAAGCTTTAACGTTTTAATAAGTACCCCTGTTTTAACATACATGCAACCAACATGTACAATACACGCAAACCAACGTGTACTAAACTCAAATAGCATACGCCTGTTTTATAGTTCAGGCTAGGGTTTCTATACCTGGAACAGACGGGGATGTCAAGCCCTATGGATCCATATATAACTACTCGCGCCCACCAGTTCTTATAACTGGCAGTTACTAGTTACCAAAGCTAAGAGATTTTCGGTTCAAACTCGGTGTAGAATTTAGTATGTACTTGTATCCATTGCGTTTAAAATAAAGTGCATGTATTCTCAGCCCAAAAATATAGATAAAAAGGGAGCAAATGAAACTCACCTTAGCAGCATATAAAGTTGTTCATCGTAATTTGACCGAAACTCGGTATATCAAATAATTATAGATCTCAATCTAGAGAACATATGTTGGTCAATAAATGTCTATCAAGCTAGGTCAGGTCATAGTGTATCACAATCCTAATGCTCTAGATCGACACACAAAAGTTATCCAAATTCGTTTCAAAAAGTCAATTTTGACAGTTGTTTAACCAAACGAGACGTGTTTTATATAAGGATTCATTTACTCAGCTGGTAATATTCAAAAATCCATTTTATCAATCTCGTAAACAAGTTGTTTAAATCCTAATTGCAGATTCAAAAGCAATTTCAATTAACGTCAATTATAATTCTGTTGACCATATCTTTTGATTCGTTCTTCGAAACTATCCGATATCTAAATGAAAAGTTATTGATTTTTCGCCAGCTTTCCGAAAACATGTATATCATATACCTTTTACCAGTAATATATGTATTTAATTCGTGATTCATTATAAACTGTTTAACGACGAAATTTAGTATACAAGCATGTATAAATATATACACTCGAGCACTAGTATGTATACACTATTAATTTATAAAATATAAAATATAAATGCTTACGTATTAATATTGAGATTCAATATTGTAGAAAAGTATGTAGACGTAACGGAGATGATAAACACTAGGTTTGATTCATAAATATACCCCCGAACATTACCCATAACCTCCTTGGCAATAACCCACAATTTCCTTAGCTTTAGCTTGCTCGTAAACTCGTTTTGAAAGTGACACGCTCATAACCTCGTCGTAGTATTTTATGTATTAATATTAATAATAATAATAATAATAATAATAATAATAATAATAATAATAATAATAATAATAATAATAATAATAATAATAATAATAATATTAATAATCTTAATATTAATAATAATAATAATAATATAAATTATAAATATAATACAGAGTAGTATAGATGGATATGTGTGTGTGCATTATGCCAGAACTCGATCGAATTTATAGACTTTTCCTGAAATCTGACCCCATGCGATCGCATGGGTTTTGTGGGTAAATGCCATGCGATCGCATGGCCCGTAAATCCAGCTCACATCTGTTTTAACTTCTAGTTTGTCGACATATTAAATAAATATAAATATAATTTATATAATTTATATAATTAATTATATATTATATTAAATTCACGTGCATAGTTGATTTGTAATTTTTGTTTCGATAAGTCGTACGTTGTCACACGACTTATGTCCCGGTTCCGGTTTTTCGAACGTCCTTACGTACACTGAGAAAACTGGCACTTTACCTTTCGTGACTCATACATTTGTCAAAATATAGACTTAACTATCCATAAATTATATCACTCGAAATATAACTTATATATTCGAGTGTTTTGGTCATTTACTTCTATAAATCATCCCCTCGTTATCTATCAAAGTAAATTTAATAATATTGTTTTAAATCAAAACGTTTAATAACCAAGTTAATATTCATAAACATGTTTTAAGTACACATCGCAAGTTATTCATACAATTACAATTCCAACTTATCATATATGTTCAAATAGATATTTAAACCAATAAGTTTTATGCACAGTATCATACAATTAATACATTGTTACACTTTCAAGTTATAGTGTGTATATATATATATATATATATATATATATATATATATATATATATATATATATATATATATATATATATATATATATATATATATATATATATATATATATATATATATATCTTTTTACATATAATTGTTCGTGAATCGTTGAGAACAGTTGATGGGTAATTGAATAGTTCAAAAAAATTTTGAGATTCAGTTTTACAGACTTTGCTTATCGTGTCGGAAACGTTAATCATACAAAGATTAAGTTTAAATTTGGTCAAAAATTTCCGGGTCATCACAGTACCTACCCGTTAAAGAAATTTCGTCCCGAAATTTGAGTGAGGTCGTCATGACTAACAATAAAAATGTTTTCATGACGTATATGAGTTGATAAATAGAGTTTTATCACCGTTGGATAATATGGATAAAACAATCCGATTATTCGAAGCGTATGAGAGAAGTTATCATAATGGAATGAAATGAAGAATAAAGATTCGTCTTAACTTTTGACGTAGTAACGATTGATTTTTGGAATTTAAGGAATAGAAGATCTTCATAATTTAAATAGGATTTGATTCTTCGGGAATTAAGGAAATTATGATTTCCTTTGATTAAATGCGTAATCTGCCTCGATTGCTATGTCTGATATTTCGCTATAAATTGACCTCTTCCGTTTCATTATTTTCATCACTCTTACATCTTCTTCCTCATTTCCTATTTTCAAAAGATTGTAAAAATGCTTCATCCAGTTCTGATTCTTGATATACTCCTAACTTTCATATCTGTCATTCTTCTTTTTCATCTACCATCAGAGGAATCTGCTTACTTCTACTTTGCCCTTGGGGTTATAGTGCTTTTAATTCTCCCGTGTCTTTATGTTGCGATAAACATTGATATACACGGTTTGTAATTTATGTGTTGTTATCGGGCTTTATATTCTCCCTTATATTTCAAAGTTCCTACTTCTATCTTCTATAATTATTTTCATCCCCAGTTAATGCTTTCTTTTATTTGCTGCGATTTATACCCCCATTTCTATTTCGGAGTTTTGTCCCTTCGTTTCTTCTTCTTGTGACTAAGCATTGCTTGTAATGGTCCAGAATTTGTAGGTATGAAGTTTCGAATGATCATAACTAATGTTTTAAGAAATTGTAATAACACGATCTTGATTGGTTAAATTACCAGAAGTTACGGGAAAAGATAGAACTATCAAGAATATATG
The DNA here is from genome assembly GCF_046630445.1 of Rutidosis leptorrhynchoides. NCBI lineage: Eukaryota > Viridiplantae > Streptophyta > Magnoliopsida > Asterales > Asteraceae > Rutidosis > Rutidosis leptorrhynchoides. Next base: position 275,682,449 of record NC_092340.1, on the reverse strand, counting down.
TTCTTGATTTGTTTGGAGATTAGGTAAAATGTAAGAGTCGTGTAACATGGCACATGATGACGTTATAGTTTGTGAATCATCATGTTCCATTATAAACTCAGCATGACTTACTGTAATATAATCACGTTGATCAAGTGTCATTATATTATACTAACTCATGCTTCAGCTCCCAACACCACTTCAAAAATATTCATATTTTAAACTCGAAGGTTTCAGAATTTAGAAACTAAAATAGTTTCTTTTTATGATGTTACACAGATATCGCAAGGAGAAAATTTATTTCCGATAAGAATGATTATGGAATTATCTCCAGAAATATGGAGAATATTTATAATGAAAGATACGATGATATCTTAGAATTTCTAATATCAGATGATGATGAAGAATATTGTCCGCAAGGGTTTAGATTCGGAAGCAAGGTATTCGTTAATGGCTTCAGCAGATACTGAATAATTTGGATTCTTTGAAGGCAGGTTTAGTATTTGTGATTTATCCACAGCCTCCTTCATACTTTGCTCAATCCGTTTTCCAGTTCCAAACCTTCTCTTTTTCTGAGCTTTGCCAACACACTATTCTTTATCATCAAACTTTTGGCTGTTAAGGTCATTTACAGTTTTTGCTGCTTCATCAGCATTCAAAGTTATCATAACCGAATCGTTGGTTATCAATCCGAGGTGTTTTCAAAAGTTTGAAGGGTTTGCATGAAGATTGTAATTGTCAAGATACATATGATGTTCTAGAATTTTGAACGATACAATTTTTTTTTCTTTTTTTTTCTGGGTTTATGAATAGAAGTGATGTTCTAGCACAGTTTTGAAGTCAAAGTATAGCATTTGAAAGATGTAAGAATCTAAGAATGATGTCACCGGTTCAGAGTTATGACTTGGATTCTGATCCGTCAATATCAGAATATGTAATTGAATTTGTATGAAAACGATTGTATATCGTTGTGAGCATTGTTAATAATTTTTGAATCAAAGTTGAAGAATGTACAGTGTAACATATTAATTGCGAACTTATATATTTCCCGGGTATTACCTACCCGTTAAAGATTTCACAATTAATACTTTGTACAAAAGAATTTTTATTACCGTCTTTATGAAAATATATGTATGTATATTTTCTTCAGATGTAACACAGATTTAATGAGTTAATATCATATTAAGCTCATTTAATTTTTGGCTGGATTAGAAATGAATAATCTCTAAAACATTAAAGATTTCATAATCTTCGTGGAGTATTTTACTAATGTAATCAATACTTCGTTATTCAGTTTTATTGATATTTCCTCAGTGAATCATGTTGGTGCTTATGGAACTCTTGCTAACTTCGCAAGGTAAAAATGATATTTTCTGGAAAGTTTCGAGTATATCGAAAATGAAAATGTAAAATCAATTATGTAATTGAATAATACACTTGGTTTATTATGAAATGGAATTCATTAAGTTGAAACAGAGATTGTAATTAACAATGGTTAAGTTGTTAAGGAAGGATATACATCATTGCATATTAGTAATATGAACTAACCGAGTAGTACCTACCAGTTAAGATTCACACGTAATAGCTTAGTACGAAAAGATTTATTTTGATTTCAAAATTCTTATATATTAAATATACATAAATTTTCTTCAGGGGAAATGAGTTAATACTTCATCGGTTATTGTTGCTGGTATTTCTTGGTAACTACGGTGCATATGACGTTGATGCTCGTGGAATAGATTGTGAAGTTGAGGTTTGCGATGCGGATGTTATTGGTGGTGGTAATGGTACTGTTGGTGTTGTTGTCGGTGGTACTGTTGATGCCGGTGATGCTGCTGGTGCTTGTAACCTTTGCACCATATCCTCCAAAGCCACTACCCGAGCGCGAAGCTCGTTGACTTCTTCTACTACACTGGGATGATTGGCGGTTCGGACGAGCGGATGAATAAGATCCAGAATTTGAGATAGTATATTATCGTGACGAGATACTCTGGAAATGAGAGAGAAAATGGTGTCTCGAACAGGTTCGCCGGTAAGTGCTTCAGGTTCTTCGCCAAGAGGGCAATGTGGTGGATGGAAGGGATCGCCTTCTTCTTGTCTCCAATAATTAAGTAGGCTACGAACCCATCCCCAATTCATCCAGGATAGATGAAGGCTAATTGGTTGATCCATTCCGGTTACACTGTCTTCGAAATTCAGGTGAATATTCATATCGGAATAGCTGTCAGAGTTTAAGGAATTTGAACTAGATACGGGATCCATCTTGTATAATTAGGGAGATGATTTTTGATATGAATTAGATTATAGAATTCAGTTTGGTATTCTTCAATACATAATTTACATATGTATATATAATACCGAATTCCATAAATCACGGAGAAATTTTCGAAAGATGTCAGGAAAAGTTTACAGTAACAGGTACGCTAAGATATGAATTTTGTCTATACACTATTCATGCAATCAATGCAGTAAAATGTGTCAAGACTAGGAATGATAAGCAGGTAATTTCTGACAAAAAATGATAAGCAAAACTTTTGACATGCAGACACGGTCGAAGTCCAGACTTACTAATGCATCCTAACAACTATCAGTTAGACACACTCATACAAGACCTGGTTCTCTAGGACCAACGCTCTGATACCAACTGTGATGACCCGTCCAAATCCATCTGGATGAACACGTCATTCATTGATTTCATTGCGAGGTATTTGACCTCTATATGATACGTTTTGTAAACATTGCATTCTTTTCAAAAGGTACACAATAAATGAATATCAATTTCTAAGGTTTTCAACATTTGATGATTTCTACATATAGACAATCACCATAATTAATAGTTTACTATAATACATCCGTTGACAATGAAGTCAAAATAAGATACACGGAGATGATTTTGTGAATGCAAAGTTTTCTTGAATAAAGCATGTATGACTCCATGCACATAGCTTGTACCATATATAAGCAAACAGCGGAAGACTTCTAGGAAACCTGAGAATAAACATGCTAACAAGTGTCAACACAAAGGTTGGTGAGTTCATAGTTTTAATGTATCGTATAATCTGTATTCTACAAGATTTCAGTTGTTTCATCCAGAAACGTTTATCAAAATATTCTACAAGATTGAGCACCCTGGTAACTAAGCTTTAACGTTTTAATAAGTACCCCTGTTTTAACATACATGCAACCAACATGTACAATACACGCAAACCAACGTGTACTAAACTCAAATAGCATACGTCTGTTTTATAGTTCAGGCTAGGGTTTCTATACCTGGAACAGACGTGGATGTCAAGCCCTATGGATCCATATATAACTACTCGCGCCCACCAGTTCTTATAACTGGCAGTTACTAGTTACCAAAGCTAAGGGAATTTCGGTTCAAACTCGGTGTAGAATTTAGTATGTACTTGTATCCATTGCGTTTAAAATAAAGTGCATGTATTCTCAGCCCAAAAATATAGATAAAAAGGGAGCAAATGAAACTCACCTTAGCAACATATAAAGTTGTTCATCGTAATTTGACCGAAACTCGGTATATCAAATAATCGTAGATCTCAACCTAGAGAACATATGTTGGTCAATAAATGTCTATCAAGCTAGGTCAGGTCATAGTGTATCACAATCCTAATGCTCGAGATCGACACACAAAAGTTATCCAAAGTCGTTTCAAAAAGTCAATTTTGACAGTTGTTTAACCAAACGAGACGTGTTTTATATAAGGATTCATTTACTCAGCTGGTAATATTCAAAAATCCATTTTATCAATCTCGTAAACAAGTTGTTTAAATCCTAATTGCAGATTCAAACGCAATTTCAATTAATGTCAATTATAATTCAGTTGACCATATCTTTTGATTCGTTCTTCGAAACTATCCGATATCTAAATGAAAAGTTATTGATTTTTCGCCAGCTTTCCGAAAACATGTATATCATATACCTTTTACCAGTAATATATGTATTTAATTCGTGATTCATTATAAACTGTTTAACGACAAAATTTAGTATACAAGATGTATAAATATATACACTCGAGCACTAGTATGTATACACTATTAATTTATAAAATATAAAATATAAATGCTTACGTATTAATATTGAGATTCAATATTGTAGAAAAGTATGTAGACGTAACGGAGATGATAAACACTAGGTTTGATTCATAAATATACCCCCGAACATTACCCATAACCTCCTTGGCAATAACCCACAATTTCCTTAGCTTTAGCTTGCTCGTAAACTCGTTTTGAAAGTGACACGCTCATAACCTCGTCGTAGTATTTTATGTATTAATAATAATAATAATAATAATAATAATAATAATAATAATAATAATCTTAATAATAATAATAATAATAATAATAATAATAATAATAATAATAATAATAATCTTAATATTAATAATAATAATAATAATATAAATTATAAATATAATACAGAGTAATATAGATGGATATGTGTGTGTGCATTATGCCAGAACTCGATCGAATTTATAGAGTTTTCCTGAAATCTGACCCCATACGATCGCATGGGTTTTGTGGGTAAATGCCATGCGATCGCATGGCCCGTAAATCCAGCTCACATCTGTTTTAACTTCTAGTTTGTCGACATATTAAATAAATATAAATATAATATATATATAATATATATAATTAATTATATATTATATTAAATTCACGTGCATAGTTGATTTGTAATTTTTGTTCCGATAAGTCGTACGTTGTCACACGACTTATGTCCCGGTTCTGGTTTTTCGAACGTCCTTACGTACACTGAGAAAACTGGCACTTTACCTTTCGTGACTCATACATTTGCCAAAATATAGACTTAACTATCCATAAATTATATCACTCGAAATATAACTTATATATTCGAGTGTTTTGGTCATTTACTTCTATAAATCATCGTCTCATTATCTATCAAAGTAAATTTAATAATATTGTTTTAAATCAAAACGTTTAATAACCAAGTTAATATTCATAAACACGTTTTAAGTATACATCGCAAGTTATTCATACAATTACAATTCCAACTTATCATATATGTTCAAATAGATATTTAAACCAATAAGTTTTATGCACAGTATCATACAATTAATACATTGTTACACTTTCAAGTTATAGTGTATATATATATATATATATATATCTTTTTACATATAATTGTTCGCGAATCATTGAGAACAGTTGATGGGTAATTGAATAGTTCAAAAAAAATTTGAGATTCAGTTTTATAGACTTTGCTTATCGTGTCGGAAACGTTAATCATACAAAGATTAAGTTTAAATTTGGTCAAAAATTTCTGGGTCATCATAGTAACCTCACCAATACCCTCCATTAGAACAATTTTTGAAATATTAACATATATTTATATAATGATTATGTTAAAGAGTTAGTAAGATTACTTGTGTTCCAAGTATGTTAATTGTCCTTTCTGACACTACCCTAGATTTCAGAGACGACAATATCCAATATCTGTATGTTTCGAAATGATATTAATAACTAGGATGATTAGTCTCTTATATTGTGTCACACCCCCAAATAGGGCCTGGGGTATTTGTGACTAATTATATCAAATCACAGTTGTATAAACGAGAACGACTCTATATGAGGCGTTTTATTGAGTTTTGCAGCAGAAGATAAATAGATTACATTGTATTTAGAGCATTAAATGTTTTTAAATGAATTGGTAAGTAATGCATGAAGACTCCAAGCATGGCAAGAAATCATCATCAAAGCAGTAGATATACCGCGGAAGCAATATTTAAGTACCTGAGAATAAACATGCTTAAAAAGTCAACACTAGGTTGAGTGAGTTCATAGGTTTGTCATAAATAATAATTTCAGTAATAGATCACAAGATCTAATATAATAAAAGTCGATATTTCATGTATATCAAAAGTATGCCATGAGCGTATAATATCAAAACTAAACGATTTTACCCCTTAACAATACATATGTAATTGTCGAGATCATTATTATACCACCAATTAACCTGAGGTCAACATAATAATTCCGTTTGCCTCTTCATTATCTAGCAATTAATGATATTACAAAGCAGAGTTTTGCATGTTTCAAATGAACACAATAAAAGTACTCATGTTGGTCGCATAATAGTTTGTACTTGTGTCTATCAGTTATAAAAATAGTACATGTATTCTCAGCCCAAAAATATAGATAAAAAGGAAGCAAATGAACTCACGATACGATACGATAGTTTGTGGGAAATATGCATAGGATGGCACTGAACAAGTACAGAGTTAACCTCGGATTAACGAACCTATATCAAGTATATATATTAACACATATACTCGTAATCGAATAAGTTTATATATATTATTTCAATTGTTACATATTTCTATATATATACTTTTATATATATATATTCTATATAATAGTAATTTATTTGATAAAATAATATTAATAATGATGATGAATAAAGAGTTGTATTATTTTGTAATAATAATAATAATAATAATAATAATAATAATAATGATGATAATAATAATAATAATAATAATAATATTAGTAGTAAAAATAATAATAATAATAATAATAATAATAATAATAATAATAATAATAATAATAATAATAATAATAATAATAATAATAATAATAATAAGTAGTTTTTAATGAAAATGATAATAACAATAGTTCTTAATAATAAAAATACTTATTTTACAATAAAATGATAATGAAAATAATAATAATAATAATAATAATAATAATAATAATAATAATAATAATAATAATAATAATAATAATAATAATAATAATAATAATAATAATAATAATAATAATAATAATAATAATAATAATAGTAGTAAAAATAATAATAATAATAATAATAATAATAATAATAATAATAATAATAATAAGTAGTTTTTAATGAAAATGATAATAACAATAGTTCTTAATAATAAAAATACTTATTTTACAATAAAATGATAATGAAAATAATAATTTTTGATAATAATACTTGATACTAGTAATAATAATAATAACTATAATAATTATGATAATAATAATCTTAGTGATAATAATACTAAAGTAATAGTTTTAATCATAATGGTACTACTAATATAACCTAAATGATAATACTAGTGATAATTGTAGTGACCCGAACTTTTCCATGTTTATATATATTAAATAAAATTGTTATTTACATGATTAAGTGTTTCTAACATGTTAAGCAATCAAACTTGTTAATACTTGATTAATTGAAATAGGTTTCATATAGACAATTGACCACCCAAGTTGATCGGTGATTCACGAACGTTAAAACTTGTAAAAACTATATGATGACATATATATGGTTATATATATAGTTAACATGATATTATGATAAGTAAGTATCTCATTAGGTATTTTAACAATGAGTTATATACATAAAAATGAGACTATTGAATTAAGAAACTCGAAAACGATATATATAACGATTATCGTTATAACAACGTCTTATTAAGTACATATGAATCATATTAAGATATTGATACACTTGGTTAATTATGTTAAATGATAAGTAAATATATCATTAAGTGTATTAACAATGAACTACATATGTAAAAATAAGACTACTAACTTAATGATTTCGAATCGAGACATATACGTAACGATTATCGTTGTAACGACATTTAACTGTATATATATCATACTAAGATATATTATATATCATAATATCATGATAATGTAACAATTTAACATCTCTTTAAATATAATAAATAATGGGTTAACAACATTTAACATGATCGTTAACCTAAAGGTTTTAAAACAACATTTACATGTAACGACTAACGATGACTTAACGACTCGGTTAAAATGTATTTACATGTAGTATTTTAATATGTATTCATACACTTTTGAAAGACTTCAAGACACTTATCAAAGTACTTCTACTTAACAAAAATACTTACAATTACATCCTCGTTCAGTTTCATCAACAATTCTACTCGTATGCACCCGTATTCGTACAATATACAGCTTTTAAATGTATGTACTATTGGTATATACACTCCAATTATCAGCTCTTAGCAGCCCATGTGAGTCACCTAATACATGTGGGAACCATCATTTGGCAACTAGCATGAAATATCTCATAAAATTACAAAAATATTAGTAATCATTCATGACTTATTTACATGTAAACAAAATTACACATCCTTTATATCTAATCCATATACCAACGACCAAAAACACCTACAAACACTTTCATTCTTCAATTTTCTTCATCTAATTGATCTCTCTCAAGTTCTATCTTTAAGTTTTAAGTGTTCTTCATAAATTCTATAAGTTCTAGTTTCATAAAATCAAGAATACTTCCAAGTTTGCTAGCTTACTTCCAATCTTGTAAAGTGATCATCCAACCTCAAGAAATCTTTATTATTTATAGTAAGATATCTTTCTAATACAAGGTAATACTCATATTCAAATTTTGATTCAATTTCTATAACTATAACAATCTTATTTCGAGTGGAAATCTTACTTGAACTTGTTTTCGTGTCATGATTTTGCTTCAAGAACTTTCAAGCCATCCAAGGATCCTTTGAAACTAGATCTATTTTTCTCATTTCCAGTATGTTTATCCACAAAACCTAAGGTAGTAATGATGTTCATAACATCATTCGATTCATATATATAAAACTACCTTATTCGAAGGTTTAAACTTGTAATCACTAGAACATAGTTTAGTTAATTCTAAACTTGTTCGCAAACAAAAGTTAATCCTTCTAACTTGACTTTTAAAATCAACTAAACACATATTATATATCTATATGATATGCTAACTTAATGATTTAAAACCTGAAAACACCAAAAACACCGTAAAACAGGATATACGCCGCCGTAGTAACACCGCGGGCTGTTTTGGGTTTGATAATTAAAAACTATGATAAACTTTGATTTAAAAGTTGTTCTTCTGGGAAAATGATTTTTCTTATGAACATGAAACTATATCCAAAAATCATGGTTAAACTCAAAGTGGAAGTATATTTTTCAAAATGGTCATCAAGACGTCGTTCTTTTGACTGAAATGACTACCTCTTACAAAAATGACTCGTAACTTATATTTCCGACTATAAACCTATACATTTTCGGTTTATATTCATAAAATAGACTTCAATATGAAACCATAGCAATTTGATTCACTCAAAATGGATTTAAAACGAAGAAGTTATGGGTAAAACAAGATTGGATATTTTTTGATTGTTATAGCTACGGGAAATATTGTAACAATTCTATACAAATCATATCCTAGCTAACTTATATTGTATTATACATGTATTCTAATATATTATGTAATCTTGGGATACCATAGACACGTATGCAAATGTTTTGACATATCATATCGACCCATCTATATATATTATTTGGAACAACCATAGACACTCTATATGCAGTAATGTTGGAGTTAGCTATACAGGGTTGAGGTTGATTCCAAAAATTTATATACTTTGAGTTGTGATCTAGCCTGAGACGTGTATACACTGGGTCATGGATTGGGTCAAGATAATATATATCAATTTATTTCTGTACATCTAACTATGGACAACTAGTTGTAGGTTACTGTGATGACCCGGGAATTTCCGACCAAATTTAAACTTAATCTTTATATGATTTCGACACGATAAGCAAAGTATGTTAGATTAAGTCTCAAAAACTTCTGAACTATGTTCATGTCTACATTTGACCTTTGACTATTCCCGACGATTCACGAACCATTGTGTGTAATTAAATAAGTAAATATAAATGTAAGCATACATATAATAATAAATGGAAATAATGAAAAATAATTTAAACATTAAAGTTAAATATGTAAAATAAAATATAAAGTAATTAATTGGAATCTATATATATACATATAAATGAATTCTAGATACAATTAATATTATATTGTGAAATATAAAATGTATAAATAATAAATATAAAAGATATGTTAAATGCTACATAATTAATAAAAATTGTAATATATTAAATGTAACTACAAGTTAAAAATATAAAATAAGATACAAAATAATTAATTTATAATTAAAACGAATCTATATATATGTATGATTTCTGTGTATATTGTAATATATAAAATGTATAAAAATTCAATTATATATATAATTATTAAACATTACATAATTAATAAATTGTAATATTATAAAGGTAATCACAAGATTAAAATATAGTTACTATATTAAAATAAATATTTATATTAAGTATTATTAATCTAGATATTATTATTATTATTATTAGGATAATTATTATTAATTGTATTATTATTATTTATTAATAATAGAATTATTACTATTAAAATTTATTTTATAAATACCAAGATTAAAAACTGGATTCAGTGGCACGTTCCTTTCAATCCGTATTTAATATTTTTTTTTTGTCTAAAGTTATCAACAATCAGTAGCAGTAATCACACAGAAAGATCCAATTTCAGTTGCCAATCCCTTTCTCCTTTATGTTTTTTTTTATTTTTTTCTGTCCTGGTGATTATTCCTGTCGACAACAATTTGATTACAAAACAGCGAGTACTACATGATATCCACACAATCAGTTAACTCCTTATCTCCATCATCAATTATAACCAATTTCAGCTGTTAAATTTAAACAGAAAACTCAATTGAGTCAGCTCATTCTCTGTTCGGGCAACTTTTTATCAAGAGTTCATTTTCGAAACAATGTTTAAAAACTGTAATTGCAGTCTTCTTAGGAAACCTTCGCTTAAACTATCTGCAAAACCTTGGCTCCCAATTCGTGTTATTGAGTATGAATTTTGAAGTCAAAGTTTCAAAGAAAAAAAGTCAACAATTGTTCTTTAGAGAAATTCGAATTTGTTTTGCAGATTTAGGTTAAATTGGCGATTGTTAATGTTTTTAATGGTGATTTGAAACAAAATTTGTGTTATAACCTTTGCCTAATACGTACTCAAAGTTGAAAATCAAATTTATTATATTTTTTTTGTGTATCGTAATAACAGCATCGAGCTGTATATATTTTTTTTATATAATTTTTTTTTAAAAAAGTGATTAGCACAGGTTAATTACAATTTGATTACAATCTTAAAAGTAAATTTTAAACTCACTGATATGGGTATGGAACCATGGTCGATCGATTTAATCTGAAGAAGAAGAAGAAGAACTGACAGTTATGGGTTAAATATTTACGGGTGTGAGAATATAACAGAAAGACAGATACGGTGTAATGGTTAAAGGGTTGCTCGGGTGTTCGTGAGGTCACGGGTTCAAGCCCGGTTCGTGACATATCTTTTTAGAACAAGTTTTGCATGGGTATAACCTCTTATATTTATTATTATTATTATTATTATTATTATTATTATTATTATTATTATTATTATTATTATTATTATTATTATTATTATTATTATTATTATTATTATTATTATTATTATTATTAATATTGTTATTATTAGTATTAGTCATTGTTATTATTGTTATGATAATTATTATGATTACTATCACAAATACAAACTATTATTAGTTGAGTTAATATCATTGAATAATTATTAATATCATTGTTATTAGTATTATTATTATAATTTGTATTAATGTAATTAATAAGATTATTGTTATTATTATTAGTATTACCATTAGTATTAGTATTAGTAGTATCATTAAGTATTATTATTAATATTATTATTATATTATTAGTATTATTATTAGTATTATCATTTTATAATTATTGGTATTATTATTATTATTATCATAAGTATTATTAATATGATTATCATTATTAGTATTGTTATCATTAAATTTTTTTATCATTATTTTTATTTTTACAAAAATTATCATTTTGTTATCATTAAGGCCATATTATTATTATTATTATTATTATTATTATTATTATTATTATTATTATTATTATTATTATTATTATTATTATTATTATTATTATTATTATTATTATTATTATTATTATTATTATTATTATTATTATTATAATCATTTTTACTACTAGTATCATTACTATTATTACTATTATTATTACCATAATTAATATTATTATCAATATTGTAACGTCCTCCCAATAGGGTCTGGAAGAAACGTTACTAATATCAAATAAACCAACATATTATAATACGAGAACAATACTAAATGAGAAAATTTAACTTTATTGAGTACGCAGCGGAAAATGAAATATCATTACAATAATGGAAATAACGATAAAGTAATTGTTCATATGCAGAAGTAATAAATGCGATATCTCTTGATCCTAAGTCCAAGTAGCATCACATAAGTAGTAGATAAGAAAGCTTGAATCAAACAGCACCTGAGACAAAACATGCTAAAGTGTCAACCAAAAAGGTTGAGTGAAGTTCATAGGTTTAACAAAAGTAGTTATCGTTGTTTTTAGACCACAAGATTTAGTTGTAAAGTTGATCTCCCGCAGGATCAAAAAGTAGATCTCGCAGATCCAAAAGTTATGCCAGTGCGTGATATTTAGACTAAACGTTCAAGTTTGCCCCATGACAAGTTGTGTCTGTCCTTGTCGGTTTAAATTTCATTATCAAGTAATACAAAGACTGAGTCAAATGTATCGGGGACGTTACTCCCGATAGGCCTACCCCCAATAAATAAGCATGCCGCAGCACTTAAAAATATCACTGTAGGGACTTAGTCGGACGTAGCCGGGTATAGCATAGTTTTAGCAGTTGGTACTTGTGTCTAAATTGTAAATAGTAAAAGCAGCATGTGTCTCACCCCAAATAAGTTAAATAAGTTTGCTAGCAATAAAGAATGGGGCTATGAATTCACCTTAGTAAGTAGAGAGAGTTATTCCTCGGAATAGAGAGTTGAACGAGTGAGCAGGAAAGTCAACCTATTGACATTTAAGAGTAGTTAAGTGTTTTGCCCATGTTTAAGTTTAAGTATGTGTTTAAGTATAGTTTGTTTTACTAAGTTTCTATTCCTAGTAAGTTACTATTTTTATAAAGTTTCTATTTTTAGAAAGTTTCTTATTTTACTAAGTTTCTATGACTAGAGAGTTTCTACTTTTATGAGTGTTTCCATTTTAGGATACTTTCCGTATTAGATAAGCTTCCAATCACCCCTTTCCCTTCGAATGGCTAATTTAGATCTAGGGGCTTGAGCCATAGGACCCTTTAAATCGGAAATCCAAACCCTCTGCCTAGAATCTCGTAGAAACCATTCGTCAAGAAAGTTCGAAGATCTATACATCTCTAATACATATCCCAAAATGTTTTTGTGCTACAATATAATTAGTAGGTTATAGGTGCTAGTAATAGTAATAGTGTATACATGTTAAGTACTAGTATAAGTAGTATTAGGGTTTCATTAATTAGGGTTAGTTAATTAAAGTAGTAATTAATAACTAGGGTTTAGTAATTAATGTCCTAGGGTTTCATAAATGTTTAGAGTTTAATTAATTAGGGTTTAAGAATTATAGTTTAGGTGTAATTAGGGTTTAAGGTTTTAATATGTATATGTATATATAATTCGTATATATATGTATATATATATATAAATATTTTTTTTACATGTATATATGTATATATAAATCTAGGTGTGTTTATGTATATACTTATGAATAACAAGTTTATAATATGAATATGAATTATCAAAGATCAAAGTTTATGTAAATAGTTTAGGGTTTATGTTATACCTTTGAAGATTCAAGATAATTAACAAAGAAAAGATGAACACGATGAAGATGGAAGATCAAAGCCTTGAAAATCTTGAAGAACTCCTTGAAGATTCTTGAAGAACACGAAGAACAAGCTTGAAGATCCGAATACCAAAAGAGAGGGAGAGGGAGAGATTGTTTTTGAGAGAGGATTTTGGTGTGATTTGTGAATGAGAAACTAGGTGTTTATATAGTGCAAGTATTAGAGTGTTAGTCAACATAAGGATGTTCTAATTAATGATTTTATTTTGTTTTATAATTTTTAGTCAACAATAGGTGGTACTAGTTTATAATTAGTCAACATAAGGATGTACTAGTTTACACTTTATTTTTAGTCAACATAAGGATGTAAGATTTTTTTAGTCTCATTATTATTACTATTATTATTATTATTATTTTTACATTTACTACATGATAAGTATTATTTTCTTTTTACTAATTCATGACTTGTATATATTTAGTTCCCAATTGTTTTATTATTTATATAAATGTCACTTTTTATTTATTACTTATAGGTTATTAGTTATAATATTACATAAATGCATAAATTTTAATTAGCAGTGAGTGTCGACTAACAGTTTATTATTTTCATCTTTTATTAACTTGTCAATTTTTGTACAAAGTTAATTAATATGTTTTCTAACTCTTAACACTTAACAATTGTTGATTAAAGTTTAATCATTAAGTTTTAATTATATTGTTTGGGCTTTTAATATTGGAAAAATATAGAATGGAAAAAATGAGGGTCGTTATAGTACCTCCCCGTTATTGAAAACTTCGTCCCGAAGTTTTTAGGTAGTTTCCTCGTTTGCATCAGCAGTTGAGAAGAGATGGGGATATTTCCGTTTCATATGGTCTTTGCGTTCCCAGGTATATTCGGGGCCTCTACGCGAATTCCAACGGACTTTAACGATAGGTATATTGCTTTTACGCGTTTGTTTGACCTCTCCTTCCATGATTTCTATAGATTATTCAACGAAGTGCATTTTATCATTAATGCGAATATCATTCAAAATGATGATGTTATACAAGTCATTTCAGTAAATTGGATACATGAAATGTGTTATGAATAGTACTGAGCTCATTTAAAACCTTGAGCATTTTATGCCAAAATATTAGGGCAGACAAACAAAGAGGAGTTCGTGAAAATCACAGTCATGAAATTTGATAGAGATCTTCATTGTTTACAACAAGAATATTTTAATGATGAATATAAGTTGAAAAATAAAGTTTTATCACTATTGAATAATATGGATAAAACGATTCGTTTATAGGAAGAGTATAAATGAAGCTATCATAAAAGAGTGAAATGAGAAAATTAAATGTTCGCCTTAACTTTTGACGTAGTCACGATTGATTTCCGGAATTCAAGGAATTAAAGGAAATCTTCGTAATCTATAAGATTTGATTCTCCGGTATTTACGAAATTTTGAGATTTGTTTGATTAAATGCGGTGATTTGCCTCGATTGATGTGTTTGGAATTTTGCTATAAATTAGCTTCTTTCGTTTCATTATCTTCACCACTTCTATACTTTCTTTCTCAATTCAAACTTCCAAAAGATTAAGAAAATGCTTAATCCAGTTCTGATCCTGGTTATTATATTGACCATCTATGCAGTCATTCTTCTTTTTCTTTTACCGCCAGAGGAATCTGTTTACTTCTACTATGCTCTTGGGGTTATAGTGTTTTTAATTATCCCGTGTCTTTATATTGCTATACGCATTGATATACACGGTTTGTAATTTCGGAGTCGTTATCGGGCTTTATATTTTCCCTTATATGTCGGAGCTTTATGCTTTTGTTTCTTCTTCCCGACTTCAAGTCAAGCGAGTAATGGTCCAGAATTCATAGGTATGAAGTTTCGAATGATCATAATATATAAAGTAGAAAGGAAATGTAATAGCACGATTTGATTTGTCATATTACCAGAATATCCGGAAAAGACCGAATCATCAAGAAAAATATGTTCTTGATATATTTAGAGGTTAAATAGAATGTAAGAGTCGTGTAACATGGAAAATGATGATTATAAAATCTATGAATCATCATCTTCCATTAAAAACTTAGCATGACTTACTGTAATATAATCACGTTGGCCTGACGTCATTATATTATACTAACTCATGCTTCAATTCCCAACACTTCTTCAAAGCATTTATAATTTAAACTCGAATTTTACAGAATATAGAAACTAAAACAGTTTCCTTTATAAAGATATCGCAAAGAGATACTTAATTGCGGACATGAATCGTTATGAAGATATCTTTCGAAATATAGAGGATATTTATGATGATATTTTGGAATTTCTAAGTTCGAAAGTTGATGAAGAAAAATTTTCCTCAAGCTTTTAACATGACTTCGGAGTAAGATATTCTCTAAAGATTTCACCGGATCCAAAATTACCTGGATTCTTTGAATATAGGGTTTGACCCTTGTGTTTGTCCTTGGTCTCCTCCATGGTTAGCTCAATCCGTTTTTCAGTTCCAAATTTTCTTTTGAGCTTTTCCAACATACCATTCTTTATTATCAAACTGTTGGCCCTTAAGACCATCTACAATTTTTCTGTTTCCTCTGCATTTAATGCAGCCATATTTGAATCATCGGTTATCAATCCGAAATGGTTTCAAGAAATTTCATTTTTAGATGATTAAACGCTGATTGCGATCGTCAAGATTCAAAGGATGTTTTCAAGAATTTTAAATTTGAAGTGTTTAAGCGTAAGATGCATCCATCAATGGATCTAACGGTTGACGAAGAAATGTTGTGATTTTCAAAAGTAAGGAATGGTAAGTTCGGTGGTTTGATTTGATAATTCATCATAGAATACGAATGAATATAATTCATGAATGTAGTGATCTTTAGGAAGATAACACTTGCTAAAGCTTTACTTAAGTTTCGATATGTCAAAATCAGAGTATGTAACTGAATTTGTATGAAAATGGTTTTTCTTTGGTGAACATATACATATATCATGTGAATGTAAGTAGTATAGTTAACAACTGCTGAATCAGAATGGAAGAATGTACAATGTAACATATTTATATGAGATATGAATATCTCTCGGGTTTTACCTACCCGTTAAAATATTTTTTACAATTAACAGTTTGTACAAAAGAGAAGATATACGTTCATATATGTATTCTTCAGATGTAATCATGGTTTTAATGAGCTAATATAATATTAAACTCATTTGATTTGCTGTTGAAACGAGAATAAATAATCTCCAAAACCTTAGAGATTTCATAATTGTCGTGAAATATTTCGCTAATGAAGTTATGAATTAATACTTCATCGTTCATTGTTATTGATATACTTCGGTATATGATGTTGGTGCTCTTGGAATTCTTGTGAAATTCATAAGGCACTAATGATATTTTGTAGAAAGTTTCGAGTACATCAAAAATTAAAGTATACAATCAATCATATATTTGAGTAATACACTTGGTTTATTACGAAATGGAGTTTATTGTATTGAAGCAATGATTAACGATTGTTAAGTTATTAACAAAAGATGTACATCATAGCATATTGTGATACGAATTAACCATGTAGTACATACTAGTTAAGATTCACACGTAATAGCTTAGTACGAAAAGATTTATTATTGTTCCAATCCATATATATAAAGTATACATATGTAATTCTTCAGGAAGAATGAGTCAATACATCTTAACTCATTATTAATAATATTCCTTGGTATCTATGGGGCGTATGATGTTGATGTTTGAGGTACTGAGTGCGATGTTGAGGCGTGGAATGCGGATGTTATCGTTGGTGAAGCTGGTGATGTTGGTGGTGATGTTGGTGGTGATGCTGATGGTACTGGTGGTACTGGTTATGCTGCTGGTGCTGCTGCTGGTGTTCGTAGGTTTCGCACCATATTCTCCAGAGCCACTACTCGAGCGCGAAGCTCGTTGACTTCTTCTATTATTCCGGGATGACTGGCGGTTCGGACAAGTGGATGAATAAGATCTAAAATTTTAGATATTATATATTCGTGACTGGATATCCTGGAAATGAGGGTGAAAATAGTGTTCCGAACGGGTTCGCCAGTAAGTGCTTCAGGTTCTTCACCAAGAGGTGAATTCGGTTGGTGGAAGGGATCACCTTCTTCTTGTCTCCATTGATTAAGTTTACTACTAACCCATCCCCAATTCATCCAAAATAGATGATGGCTGATTGGTTCGTTCATTCCGGTTACGCTGCCATTGGAGCTCGAAGAGTTCGAGGAATCCATATTATGTGTTTGGAATAGGGTTTTTAATATGAGATTAGTGTTGAATACTGGATGATATATTCGTCTCCTCGAATACGTGTATATAGCAAAAAGATTTCTGTAATTTACGGTGGGAATTTAGGAAAAGTGTTAGACAAAATCTATTGGGATAGATACGATAAGATATAATAAGATATGATGTGTCTATACTTCAATAATGGCAGTATAACGTGTCGAGATCATAAAGTGATAAGTATGTAATCTAATAATCTTTTGATTAAAGACTTTCAATTCGTATACTGTGATAGCCCAATGACATTTTTCGATTCGCAAACCGATGCATGAAGGCATAAGGCATATAGGTACGTGATATAATAGGGAGTTATATACGTTTGATTGTGAGTAGTAACAATTATAAGAGTTTCAAAATTATGGATAATATTTCATGTAATACATATGTAATACACATAACCATGATAGATGATTTATGAATGTCAAGAATTTCTGAAATCATTGTGTCGCATTTAGATGCGGTGGTGTAATTGGATAGTACTCAGGAAAGTGAGCAGAGTTCTTAGATTAGCTCGTCATTCTAAGATAAGTAAAGTTTATAAAGTATAGTGTAGCATTTAACAGTTAAAGGCAACAATTAAAGGCACTATGGTCAAGAAAAGTTGTAGTCCTACATTAGGAAAGAGACTTTGATTAGAATCTTTAAGTCAAGTTTGGTAAAGCATGATTGTTAAGATTATAAGGCAATCATAAGTACTTTAAGTCTAAGGCAGGAAAGGTTATAGTTTCCTAGATTGCTAAGGCACCCTAGCTAGCAAGTAAGGCACACATAAAATTGCAATCCTGGTTCTCTATAACAGCCTGGTTATGCTCTGATACCAATCTGTAACGTCCTCCCAATAGGGTCTGGAAGAAACGTTACTAATATCAAATAAACCAACATATTATAATACGAGAACAATACTAAATGAGAAAATTTAACTTTATTGAGTACGCAGCGGAAAATGAAATATCATTACAATAATGGAAATAACGATAAAGTAATTGTTCATATGCAGAAGTAATAAATGCGATATCTCTTGATCCTAAGTCCAAGTAGCATCACATAAGTAGTAGATAAGAAAGCTTGAATCAAACAGCACCTGAGACAAAACATGCTAAAGTGTCAACCAAAAAGGTTGAGTGAAGTTCATAGGTTTAACAAAAGTAGTTATCGTTGTTTTTAGACCACAAGATTTAGTTGTAAAGTTGATCTCCCGCAGGATCAAAAAGTAGATCTCGCAGATCCAAAAGTTATGCCAGTGCGTGATATTTAGACTAAACGTTCAAGTTTGCCCCATGACAAGTTGTGTCTGTCCTTGTCGGTTTAAATTTCATTATCAAGTAATACAAAGACTGAGTCAAATGTATCGGGGACGTTACTCCCGATAGGCCTACCCCCAATAAATAAGCATGCCGCAGCACTTAAAAATATCACTGTAGGGACTTAGTCGGACGTAGCCGGGTATAGCATAGTTTTAGCAGTTGGTACTTGTGTCTAAATTGTAAATAGTAAAAGCAGCATGTGTCTCACCCCAAATAAGTTAAATAAGTTTGCTAGCAATAAAGAATGGGGCTATGAATTCACCTTAGTAAGTAGAGAGAGTTATTCCTCGGAATAGAGAGTTGAACGAGTGAGCAGGAAAGTCAACCTATTGACATTTAAGAGTAGTTAAGTGTTTTGCCCATGTTTAAGTTTAAGTATGTGTTTAAGTATAGTTTGTTTTACTAAGTTTCTATTCCTAGTAAGTTACTATTTTTATAAAGTTTCTATTTTTAGAAAGTTTCTTATTTTACTAAGTTTCTATGACTAGAGAGTTTCTACTTTTATGAGTGTTTCCATTTTAGGATACTTTCCGTATTAGATAAGCTTCCAATCACCCCTTTCCCTTCGAATGGCTAATTTAGATCTAGGGGCTTGAGCCATAGGACCCTTTAAATCGGAAATCCAAACCCTCTGCCTAGAATCTCGTAGAAACCATTCGTCAAGAAAGTTCGAAGATCTATACATCTCTAATACATATCCCAAAATGTTTTTGTGCTACAATATAATTAGTAGGTTATAGGTGCTAGTAATAGTAATAGTGTATACATGTTAAGTACTAGTATAAGTAGTATTAGGGTTTCATTAATTAGGGTTAGTTAATTAAAGTAGTAATTAATAACTAGGGTTTAGTAATTAATGTCCTAGGGTTTCATAAATGTTTAGAGTTTAATTAATTAGGGTTTAAGAATTATAGTTTAGGTGTAATTAGGGTTTAAGGTTTTAATATGTATATGTATATATAATTCGTATATATATGTATATATATATATAAATATTTTTTTTACATGTATATATGTATATATAAATCTAGGTGTGTTTATGTATATACTTATGAATAACAAGTTTATAATATGAATATGAATTATCAAAGATCAAAGTTTATGTAAATAGTTTAGGGTTTATGTTATACCTTTGAAGATTCAAGATAATTAACAAAGAAAAGATGAACACGATGAAGATGGAAGATCAAAGCCTTGAAAATCTTGAAGAACTCCTTGAAGATTCTTGAAGAACACGAAGAACAAGCTTGAAGATCCGAATACCAAAAGAGAGGGAGAGGGAGAGATTGTTTTTGAGAGAGGATTTTGGTGTGATTTGTGAATGAGAAACTAGGTGTTTATATAGTGCAAGTATTAGAGTGTTAGTCAACATAAGGATGTTCTAATTAATGATTTTATTTTGTTTTATAATTTTTAGTCAACAATAGGTGGTACTAGTTTATAATTAGTCAACATAAGGATGTACTAGTTTACACTTTATTTTTAGTCAACATAAGGATGTAAGATTTTTTTAGTCTCATTATTATTACTATTATTATTATTATTATTTTTACATTTACTACATGATAAGTATTATTTTCTTTTTACTAATTCATGACTTGTATATATTTAGTTCCCAATTGTTTTATTATTTATATAAATGTCACTTTTTATTTATTACTTATAGGTTATTAGTTATAATATTACATAAATGCATAAATTTTAATTAGCAGTGAGTGTCGACTAACAGTTTATTATTTTCATCTTTTATTAACTTGTCAATTTTTGTACAAAGTTAATTAATATGTTTTCTAACTCTTAACACTTAACAATTGTTGATTAAAGTTTAATCATTAAGTTTTAATTATATTGTTTGGGCTTTTAATATTGGAAAAATATAGAATGGAAAAAATGAGGGTCGTTATAAATATTGTTATTATTAATATTATCATTATGATCAACTATAACTTTTATTACTATTATTAATATTATTTTACTAAATAAACATTATGTAAATAAAACTATACTTATAAGTAATATTACCTAAAAGTATGTATTAATCATATTAAAAATTTCATATAAATATTCATATATAACAAAAATTGGTATTTTAATATTATACTAATCAAACATATATATTAAATTAACTATATAAATATTAGTCAAATTAAAAATATACACAAACTAAATATATAATATATAAATTAAGTTATAGTAAATAAATTTGTTCTGTTACGATTATATGTTTTAATATATATATATACAAATGATATAGGTTCGTGAATCCAAGGCCAATCCCATACTTGGTCAATGTCGTTATATGTATTTTTACTACAAAATACAGTATGGTGAGTTTCATTTGCCTTTTTACTCATTACATTTTGGGGCTGAGAATACATGCAAATGCTTTATTAACTGTTTTACAATATTTATATGCGTGAGTTTCATTTGCTTTTTTACCCTTTTATATTTTTGGGCTGAGAATACATGCGAAAATTTTATATATATTTTACAAAATAGACACAAGTAATCGAAACTACATTATATGGTTGAATTATCGAAATCGAATATGCCCCTTTTTATTAAGTCTGGTAATCTAAGAATTAGGGAACAGACACCTTAATTGACGCGAATCCTAAAGATAGATCTATGGGCCCGACGAACCCCATCCAAAGTACCGGATGCTTTAGTACTTCGTTTTGTTTATATCATGTCCGAAGGGTTTCCCGGAATGATAGGGGATATTCTATATGCATCTAGTTAATGTCGGTTACCAGGTGTTCAATTCATATGAATGAGATTTTTGTCTCTATGCATGGGACGTGTGTTTATGAGAAATGGAAATATGAAATCTTGTGGTCTATTAGAATGATGGAAATGATTATTTATATTAAACTAATGAACTCACCAACCTTTTGGTTGACACTTTAAAGCATGTTTATTCTCATGTATGAAAGAAGTCTTCCGCTGTGCAATTGCTCATTTTAAAGATATTACTTGGAGTCATTCATGACATATTTCAAAAGACGTTGCATTCGAGTCGTGGAGTTCATCAAGATTATTATTAAGTCAATTATAGTTAGATATATTATAAAATGGTATGCATGCCGTCAACTTTCAATGTAATGAAAGATTGTCTTTTCAAAAAAGAATGCAATGTTTGTAAAATGTATCATATAGAGGTCAAGTACCTCGCGATGTAATCAACTGTTGTGAATCATTTATAATCGATATGGACTTCATCCAGATGGATTAGGACGGGTCTCTACAGTTGGTATCAGAGCGGTGGTCTTAGCGAACCATGTCTTGCATTAGTGAGTATGGACTTCGACCGTGTCTGCATGTCAAAAGTTTTGCTTATCGTTTTTGTCGGAATTCATCTGCTTATCATCCTTAGGAAATTTTAGTCTAGACACGTTTTACTGCATTGATTGCATGAATAGTGTATAGAAAAGTTCATATCTTAGCGTATATGTTACTGTAGACTTTAGCTGACACGTTTCTTTAATTTCCTCCGTAATCTACGGGAACTTCTGTACTATATTAGATATTCTATATAATTAGAATATTATCCGATAACCGAAAATCATTTCATATCGAAAATCCTCTAAATGATCATAAGAGATGGATCCTACACCTAGCTTGGATTCCATTAGTTCCGGAAGCGATTTCGAAATGTATATTGAAGCAGACTCCGAAGTCAATGAACAAGAAGTGCCTCAACCATTTAGTTATTTTTCTTTCTGGAAGAGATGGGGGTGGGTCCGAGACTTACTCGCTCGATGGAGAAATGAAGAAGGCAAGCCCTACCGCGAACCAAACTTACCTCCTAATATCGGAGAAAACGATGTACTCACCGGTGAACCTATGCGCAACACTGTATTCACCCTTCTTGCTAAATTTTTCCACCTCGAAGGTCGTATTACTGCAATCTCAGAAAATATTCAACCTCTACTTCCGAATACCAATCAAAGGGGAATATTAGAAGAAGTTAGGGAACTCCGAATTGATAATCAAGATCTATAGAATCAGATGAGTGGATGGATAGAAATGATAGAGGGTAGGATAGAAACCCTGACAAGAATGGTACTTGATCTACAAGCTATACTTACTACATCAACATCATCACTAACCTCAGCACCAACAACACTTGTAGCACCGACAACAACAGTACCACCATCAGCAGCATCAGCAGCATAACCAGTACCAACCACAACAACATCATCACACGTCTCGACCTTGTAATCTATATCTCAAGCATAATCATCGTTCTACGAATCGTTCTACGTAAACTATCTTCGTCCTTCATGGCGATTATGTAATCTCTAATGTTTTAGAGATTATGTACTCTAGTTCTAGCCGCAAATCTAATGAGTTTAATATCACAATGACTCATTAAATCCATGATTACGTCTAAAGAAAATATATATGTATATATGTTTTCATAAGAATTGTAATTAAAAGTTGTATTGTACAAACTGTTAATGGTGAAAATATTTTAACGGGTAAGTAATACCCGAGGAAATATTTATAATCCACATTAATAAGTTACACTGTACATTCTTTGAATCTGATTCAATGATAATTTACTATTCTACTTACATCCACATATATACGAATCCGTTCACCACAGAATAACCATATTCATCCAATTTTATATTTGGATTTTGATTTATCTGAATCTAACAAGTGGCATAATGAAGAAAACATTTGACAAAATAAAAATTTATTAGAAACAAATAAATTAACTATGAGAAATTTTGTTAAGAATCCACGCTAACTGTTCCTAGCTAACTGATTACATTTTATATTATCGCAATTTACATTCTCGCAATTTTATTTATCGTCATTTAATTTCTGTTATTTACTTTACGCACTTTATTTATCGTTATTTAATTTCTGTTATTTATTTTTACGCACTTTAAATATCGGGACACGTATACAAGGTTTTGACATACCATATCGATGCATCTATATATATTATTTGGAATAACCATAGACACTCTATATGCAGTAATGATCGAGTTCTCTATACAGGGTTGAGGTTGATTCTATAATAATATATATAATTTGAGTTGTGATCGAGTCTGAGACATGTATACGGGTCACGATACGTATTAATTAATTCGAATATTATATATTAAATTATATATGAATTGTTGAATTGCTAACAGTGGACTATCAATCGAGGACTACCAACATTGGACAATTAAAATGAATTAAAATATTGATTATAAAATATGAAACTAAACAAATCTTCAAGTTGCCACTTGATTTCATCTTAAACCTCATTTGTATCTTGATGATTACAATCTGCGTTCAAACCTTTCATGATTCTTGAAAACACCTCAATCGATAGGATGAATCAACCGCACTTCATCTACGGAAGGAAAGATTTTTGGTATATAGTTATGCACCTGAGAAACTCTCGACAACCGAGTAAAAGTTTAACACGTAGCCGCGTCAGATACTTTAGTATTTATTAGCAAAAATAACTTTCCAATCCCTTTTCAAAGTAGCAAATTTTGTCACAGCTCCAGCAAGACAACTTCGACTTTTCGTACGAAACAACCTTATTATAACGTTGATATATACGCGTGCTCTTTTATCGTTACCAGGGAACCTTTCATATTCCGCCATATTACCATCAGCGTTTAATCATCTAAAAACACAATTCTCTTGAAACCACCTCGGATTAATAACCGATGATTCAGATATCATAGCATTAAATGCAGAGGAAACAGAAAAATGGTAGATGGTCTAAACGGCCAAAAGTTTGATAATAAAGAAAGGAGTGTTAGGAACGCTCGATAGAAAATTGGGTATTGAAAAACAGATTGAGCTACCCATGAAGAAGACCAAGGATAAATACAAGGACCAAACCCTATATTCAAAGGATTCAGGTAATTCTGGGATCCGTTGAAATCTTTAGTGAATATCTTGCTCCTTACTCTAAACCCTTGCAGACAATAGTTTCTATCATCCTCTGATCTTAGATATTCAAAGATATTATCGTATCTTTCATTATAAATATCCTCGATATTTCTGAATATATTTTTATAACTAATCTTATCTGAAATCATTTATCTCTTCGTGCTATCAGTGTTACATCATATAGAAACTGTTAGTTTCTATATTCTGTAAACTTTCAAGCTTAAAATACGAATGTTATTGAAGTAATGTTGGGAACTGATGCATGAGTTAGTATAATATAATGACACTTGATCAACGTGATTATATTACAGTAAGTCATGCTGAGTTTCTAATGAAATGTGATGATGGTTCACAGTAGATCATACCATTATCATGTGTCATGTTACATAACTCTTTCATTCTACTTAACTTCTGAACATATCAAGAAAATATATTCTTGATAGTTCTATTCTCAATGATTCTAATAATTTGACAAATCAAATCGTACGATTTCGTTCTTTCTTGATTAGAACATTAAGTTCATTCGAAACTCCATATTTATGAATTCTGGACCGTTGCTCACTGTACTAGAGGTCAAGAGGATAATAAAAATGCAAAGAGATCTTAATTTCCATAAATCCTGAAGAATCAGATCTTATAAATTTCCAAGATTTTCTTTTAAATTCCTTGAATTCCGAAATTCAATCCTGACTACGTCAAAAGCTAAATCTTTACTCCTTTATTTCATTCTTTTCTGATAACTTCACTCGTACTCTCCGAGTAATCGAATTATCTTTTCTATATTACTCAACAGTAATAAAACTCTATTTATCAGCTCATATTCATCATGAAAATATTTTTATTGTTAGCCATGACCACTTCGCTCAAATTTCGGGACGAAATTTCTTTAACGGGTAGGTACTGTGATGACCCGGGAATTTTCGACCAAATTTAAACTTAATCTTTATATGATTTCGATACGATAAGCAAAGTATGTTAGATTGAGTCTCAAAAACTTTTGAACTGTGTTCATGTCTACATTTGACCTTTGACTATTCCCGACGATTCACGAACCATTGTGTGTAATTAAATAAGTAAATATAAATGTGAGCATACATATAATAATAAATGAAAATAATGAAAAATAATTTAAACATTAAAGTTAAATATGTAAAATAAAATATAAAGTAATTAATTGGAATCTATATATATACATATAAATGAATTCTAGATACAATTAATATTATATTGTAAAATATAAAATGTATAAATAATAAAAATAAAAGATATGTTAAATGTTACATAATTAATAAAAATTGTAATATATTAAATGTAATTACAAGTTAAAAATATAAAATAAGATACAAAATAATTAAGTTATAATTAAAACGAATCTATATATATGTATGATTTCTGTGTATATTGTAATATATAAAATGTATAAAAATTCAATTATATATATAATTATTAAACATTACATAATTAATAAATTGTAATATTATAAAGGTAATCACAAGATTAAAATATAGTTACTATATTAAAATAAATATTTATATTAAGTATTATTAATCTAGATATTATTATTATTATTATTAGGATAACTATTATTAATTGTATTATTATTATTTATTAATAATATAATTATTACTATTAAAATTTATTTTATAAATACCAAGATTAAAAACTGGATCCAGTGGCACGTTCCTTTCAATCTGTATTTAATCTTTGTTTTTGTCTAAAGTTATCAACAATCAGTAGCAGTAATCACACAGAAAGATCCAATTTCAGTTGCCAATCCCTTTCTCCTTTATGTTTTTTTTTTATTTTTTTTCTGTCCTGGTGATTATTCCTGTCGACAACAATTTTATTACAAAACAGCGAGTACTACATGATATCCACACAATCAGTTAACTCCTAATCTCCATCATCAATTATAACCAATTTCAGCTGTCAAATTTAAACAGAAAACTCAATTGAGTCAGCACATTCTCTGTTCAGGCAACTTTTTATCAAGAATTCATTTTCAAAATAATGTTTAAAAACTGTAATTGCAGTATTCTTAGGAAACCTTCACTTAAACTATCTGCAAAACCTTGGCTCCCAATTCGTGTTATTGAGTATGAATTTTGAAGTCAAAGTTTCAAAGAAAAAAAGTCAACAATTTTTCTTTAGAGAAATTCGAATTTGTTTTGCAGATTTAGGCAAAATTGGCGATTGTTAATGTTTTTAATGGTGATTTGAAACAAAATTTGTGTTATAACCTTTGCCTAATACGTACTCAAAGTTGAAAATCAAATTTATTATATTTTTTTTGTATCGTAATAACAACATCGAGCTGTATATATTTTTTTTATATAATTTTTTTTAAAAAAAGCGATTAGCACAGGTTAATTACAATTTGATTACAATCTTAAAAGTAAATTTTAAACTCACTGATATGGGTATGGAACCATGGTCGATCGATTTAATCTGAAGAAAAAGAAGAAGAACTGACAGTTATGGGTTAAATATTTACGGGTGTGAGAATATAACAGAATGACAGATACGGTGTAATGGTTAAAGGGTTGCTCGGGTGTTCGTGAGGTCACGGGTTCAAGCCCGGTTCGTGACATATCTTTTTAGAACAAGCTTTGCAAGGGTATAACCTCTTATATTTATTATTATTATTATTATTATTATTATTATTATTATTATTATTATTATTATTATTATTATTATTATTATTATTATTAGTATTGTTATTATTAGTATTAGTTATTGTTATTATTGTTATGATAATTATTATGATTACTATCACAAATACAAACTATTATTAGTTGAGTTAATATCATTGAATAATTATTAATATCATTATTATTAGTATTATTATTATAATTTGTATTAATGTAATTAATAAGATTATTGTTATTATTATTAGTATTACCATTAGTATTAGTATTAGTAGTATCATTAAGTATTATTATTAATATTATTATTATTAGTATTATTATTATTAGTATTATCATTTTATAATTATTGGTATTATTATTATTATTATTATTATCATAAATATTATTAATATGATTATCATTATTAGTATTGTTATCATTAAATTTTTTTATCATTATTTTTATTTTTACAAAAATTATCATTTTGTTATCATTAAGGCTATATTATTATTATTATTATTATTATTATTATTATTATTATTATTATTATTATTATTATTATTATTATTATAATTATTATTATTATTATTATTATTATTATTATTATTATTATTATTATTATTATTATTATTATTATTATTATTATTATTATTATTATTTTTATTTTTATTATTATTATTATTATTATTATTATTATTATTATTATTATTATTATTATTATTATTTTTACTACTAGTATCATTACTATTATTAATATTATTATTACCATAATTAATATTATTATCAATATTGTTATTATTAATATTATCATTATGATCAACTATAACTTTTATTACTATTATTAATATTATTTTACTAAATAAACATTATGTAAATAAAACTATACTTATAAGTAATATTACCGAAAAAGTATGTATTAATCATATTAAAAATTTCATATAAATATTCATATATAACAAAAATTGGTATTTTAATATTATATTAATCAAACATATATATTAAATTAACTATATAAATATTAGTCAAATTAAAAATATACACAAAATAAATTTGTTCTGTTACGATTATATGTTTTAATATATATATATATATATATATATATATATATATATATATATGCAAATGATATAGGTTCGTGAATCCAAGGCCAATCCCATACTTGTTTAATGTCGTCATATGTATTTTTACTACAAAATACAGTATGGTGAGTTTCATTTGCCTTTTTACTCATTACATTTTTGGGCTGAGAATACATGCAAATGCTTTATTAACTGTTTTACAATATTTATATGCGTGAGTTTCATTTGCTTTTTTACCCTTTTATATTTTTGGGCTGAGAATACATGCGAAATTTTTATAAATGTTTTACGAAATAGACACAAGTAATCGAAACTACATTATATGGTTGAATTATCGAAATCGAATATGCCCCTTTTTATTAAGTCTGGTAATCTAAGAATTAGGGAACATACACCCTAATAGACGCGAATCCTAAAGATAGATCTATGGGCTCGACGAACACCATCCAAAGTACCAGATGCTTTAGTACTTCATTTTGTTTATATCATGTCCGAAGGGTTTCCCGGAATGATAGAGGATATTCTATATGCATCTAGTTAATGTCGGTTACCAGGTGTTCAATCCATATGAATGAGATTTTTGTCTCTATGCATGGGACATATGTTTATGAGAAATGGATATATGAAATCTTGTGGTCTATTAGAATGATGGAAATGATTATTTATATTAAACTAATGAACTCACCAACCTTTTGGTTGACACTTTAAAGCATGTTTATTCTCAGGTATGAAAGAAGTCTTCCGCTGTGCAATTGCTCATTTTAAAGATATTACTTGGAGTCATTCATGACATATTTCAAAAGACGTTGCATTCGAGTCGTGGAGTTCATCAAGATTATTATTAAGTCAATTATAGTTAGATATATTATAAAATGGTATGCATGCCGTCAACTTTCAATGTAATGAAAGATTGTCTTTTCAAAAACGAATGCAATATTTGTAAAATGTATCATATAGAGGTCAAGTACCTCGCAATGTAATCAACTGTTGTGAATCGTTTATAATCGATATGGACTTCATCCGGATGGATTAGGACGGGTCTCTACAGTTACTAACGAGGACAGCTGACTTAATAAACTTAAAACATTAAAATGTATTAAAAATGTTGTAAATATAGTTTGAACATACTTTGATATATATATGTACATATTTGTTATAGGTTCGTGAATCGACCAGTGACCAAGTTTTACTTCCCGACGAAGTAAAAATCTGTGAAAGTGAGTTATAGTCCCACTTTTAAAATCTAATATTTTGGGATGAGAATACATGCAGTTTTATAAATGATTTACAAAATAGACACAAGTACATGAAACTACTTTCTATGGTTGAAAGATCGAAGCCGAATATGCCCCTTTTACTTGGTAACCTAAGAATTAGTAAACCAGTCTACTAATTGACGCGAATCCTAAAGATAGATCTATTGGGTTCAACAAACCCCGTCCGTTGTAGCGGATGCTTTAGTACTTCGATGTTGTTTTATCATGTCCGATGGATGTCCTAAAATGATAGGGGGTATTCTTATATGCATCTTGTTAATGTCGGTTACCAGGTGTTCACCATATGAATGATTTTTATCTCTATGTATGGGATGTGTATTGAAATATGAAATCTTGTGGTCTATTATTACGATTTGATAAATATATAGGTTAAACCTATAACTTACCAACATTTTTGTTGATGTTTAAAGCATGTTTATTCTCAGGTGATTATTAAGAGCTTCCGCTATTGCATGCTAATATATGGACAAGATTTGGAGTCAGCATGCTTGTATAATATTGTTTAAAACTGCATTCGAAATTTACTTTGTTGTAACATATTAATATTGTAAACCAATATGTATTGGTAGTGTGTAAGTGTGATATTTTTAGATTATCATTTCTGATAATCTAGGTGGTGTCCTTTAAACCTTGTCGATAAAATAAAGATTATGGTTTGTTTTAAAAACGAATGCAGTCTTTGAAAAACGTCTCATATAGAGGTCAAAACCTCGCAATGAAATCAATTAATATGGAACATTTATAATCAATATGAACGGGACATTTTAGTTGGTATCCGATCGTTGGTCTTAGAGAACCAGAAATTTACATTAGTGTGTCTTATCGAGTTTGTTAGGATACATTAGTGAGTCTGGACTTCGACCGTGTTTTCTTTAAAAACGATTGCTTAACACTTTTATTGAAAACTATATATTATTAACATGTAAATATTATGTGATATATTAACCTCTTAATGTGTTTGATATTGTGTGATAGATGTCAACCACTAGTACAAATCTCATCGACTCACCTAATAATAATGAAGAGTCGAATATACTTTGGGAAGATTCACAAATTCCCGAAGAGGAACCTGAAGAGGAGGAACCGGAAGAGGAGGAACCGGAAGAAGAGGAACCGGAAGAGGAGGAATCGGAAGAGGAGGAACCGGAAGAAGAAGAGGTTTCGGAGGAAGAAATATTGATACCTACTGTAAATTGATTAAATAAAAGAAAATCCTCAATCAACGGACCAAAGTCAATAATTGTCAATGGTGTTTCCGCCGAGGAAGCAAAATATTGGGAAGATTACCAATTTTCCGATGAATCGGATCCCGATGAGGATTCCGATGATGTTATAGAAATTACCTCGACCCAATTTAATAAAGCAAAAGAAAATAATAAGGGAAAAGGTATAAAAATAGAGAAACCTGATTCCAACCCCTATGCACTTTATATGTATCGGCAACGTCCGTATTTCCTAAATTGTAACAATAACCCGGGAACCTCTAAACCACCAGATTTTTCTAAACCATTGTGGAAAATGACGGCTCGTATTAGAGGAACACCATATATCCCTAAAAAATTAGGAAAACGAACCAAGTCCGAAGAAGAAGAAACCAAGGATTCAGATTAGAGGGTTGTAATCATGTTGTGTATTATATGTATTGTAGTGTGCTTGTCCTTTTATGTTCTATGTAAAAATTGCTTGTATTGTTTGTTAATTTTCTTTTACAAATCTAATCCTTGTCTATTTTACAGTATAATAACAAAATGGACGTTAAGGGTAGACGACCGAATATTTTAGAAGACCTACCAGAGGATATGATTGAGGAAATCTTGTCTAGAGTCGGTCAGAATTCATCAGCACATTTAGTTATGGCAAAATTAACTTGTCAAACATTTGAAAGACTTTCCAGAAATGCCTTAGTTTATAAAAGGCTTTCCTTTGATAGGTGGGGTATATCACATTGGGGAGACCGTAAGTTACGCCGTGTTTTCTTTAAAGCTTTAAATGCGGAGAACCCAAATGCAATTTTACGCTACGGGTTAAGAACCTATTTTGACTCAACATATCCCAACATAGGATTTTGTGAGTTAGAAAGAGCTTCTAACATGCAACATAAAGAAGCATGTTATACTTACGGGTTAGTGATGTTCGCTTCTTACCTAAGTGAGAAAATGAACATCGGATTACAAATTTTAAATAAAACCTTCCCACAAGTGACGGATTCAGTAGTTGGGGTGAGAAACAAGGTTTTTATATTATTATGGGGCTGTTGGACATTACGAAACCCTAGTCCTTTTGACAACATTACAACATCCTGCCTAGCCAATGGTCATAACGGTTACTTTCCACAAGATCAAGGATGGGAAGTCGTCTTAGTAAAATCAGAATGCATGACTTGTTTCTGGACTTATGAATTACGTGTCTTTATTTCCTTTGCTGAACAACTTGCGTATTAAATAGATTTATCTTCAAAACTGTCCTGTATCAAAGTGTACTATATTTCATGTTATATGTAATATAGCGATGTTGTAAGTTTGAAGAATATTTATATGTGATATATTATTATAATCAGTTTTTCATATGGAATTGTAGTAGTTGAATTGTATATTAGCTACTAAGTATAAACTTAACGGGTAGGTAGTACCCGAATTTAAACTTATAAAACGCTAATATGAAGAAAAAGCTTTTATAAATGAGTTCATATTATGCTACGAAATACTATTGACTACTCTTAATATTCTGTATGATTAACTCAATCCTTTTGGCTATTTTTGAAGGAAATGGCACCGGCGACTCGTCAGAACTTGAACATGAGTGAGGAAGACTTCCGTGTTTTCTTTGCAGTAAACATAGCCGCAGTACAGGCTGCGATGCAAAATAACAATAACTCTGGATCTAGCAGTGGAACTAATTTCACAAGAAATCGTGTAGGATGCTCCTACAAAGAATTCACTGCCTGCAAACCTTTGAAATTTGATGGAACCGAAGGACCAATTGGATTGAAACGGTGGACTGAGAAGGTCGAATCGGTGTTTACCATAAGTAAGTGTACTAAAGAGGACAAAGTTAAGTACGCTACGCATACCTTCACAGGTACGACGTTAACATGGTGGAATACCTATCTCGAGTAGGTAGGACAAGATGCTGCTTACGCACTACCATGGTCAGCATTCAAGCAATTGATGAACGAGCAGTATCATCCCAGAAATGAGGTCAATAAGCTCAAGGTAGAGCTTAGAGGATTACGAACGCAAGGTTTCGATATCACCACGTACGAACGACGAATTACAGAATTGTGCCTATTGTGTCCCAGAACGTTCGAAGACGAAGAAGAGAAGATCGACGCATTTGTAAAAGGGTTACCGGAAAGAATTCAAGAAGATGTGAGTTCACACGAGCCCGCCTCCATACAAAAGGCAAGTCGAATGGCTCACAAATTAGTGAACCAGATCAAAGGAAGGATTAAAGAGCAGGCAACCGAAGAGGCTAACATGAAACAAGTCAAGAGAAAGTGGGAAGAAACCAATGACAAGAGTCACCAATACAACAACAACAATCACAACCACAATCGCAATAACTATCCCAATAACCGCAACATCAATCGCAACAACAACTTCAACAAACATCCCAACAACAATTACAATAACCGTCCCAACAACAACAACAATAACAACAACAACAACAACAACAACAACAACAACAACAACAACAACAACAACAACAACAACAACAACAACAACAACAACAACAACAACAACAACAACAACAACAACAACAACAACAACAACAACAACAACAACAACAACAACAACAACAACAACAACAACAACAACAACAACAACAACAACAACAACAACAACAACAACAACAACAACAACAACAACAACAACAACAACAACAACAACAACAACAACAACAACAACAACAACAACAACAACAACAACAACAACAACAACAACAACAACAATAACAATCCCAACAACAATCTCAATAACAACAATGGCAACAAAAACCAAAAACAGCCATGCCAAAGATGTGAAGAGCATCACCTGAGATTCTGCACGACATTTTACAATAGGTGTAAAAGAAATGGTCATAGCACGAAGTAGTGCGAAATCTACGGACCAATGCATAACAGAACTAAGGGAACAAATAATGTCAGAACCAATAACACCACCATAGTTTGTTTTGGATGTGAAAAACCGGGCCACTTTAGTAGAAATTGCCCGAATCAGGGGAATACTAATGGGCAGGGCAGCGGAAGAGTTTTCAATATTAATACGGCAGAAGCGCAGGAAGACCTGGAGCTTATTACGGGTACGTTTCTCATTGACAATAAATCTGCTTATGTTTTATTTGATTCGGGTTCGGATAGAAGCTATATGAGTAGAGATTTTTGTGCTAAACTAAGTTGTTCACTAACGCCCTTGGATAATAAATTTTTACTCGAATTAGCAAACGGTAAATTAATTACAGCAGATAATATATGTTGGAATCGAGAAATTTAACTGGTTAGATAAACATTTAAGATTGACTTGATACAAGTAGAGTTAGGGAGTTTTGATGTGAAAATTGGTATGGACTGGTTGAAAGAAGTAAAAGCAGAGATCGTTTGTTACAAAAACGTAATTTGCATTATACGAGAAAAAAGAAAACCCTTAATGATGTATGGAGAAAAGAGTAACGCGAAGTTAAATCTTATTAGTAACCTAAAGGCACAAAAACTAATAAGAAAAGGTTGCTATGCTGTGCTAGCACACGTCGAGAAAGTCAATTCCGAAGAAAAGAACATCAATGGTATTCCCGTCGCAAAAGAATTTCCCGATGTATTTCCGAAAGAATTACCAGGACTACCTCCACACCGATCTGTTGAATTTCAAATATACCTTGTACTGGGAGCTACACCAATAGCTCGTGCTCCATACAGACTCGAACCCAGCGAAATGAAGGAACTTCAGAGCCAATTACAAGAACTTTTAGAGCGTGGTTTCATTCGACCAAGCACATCACCATGGGGAGCTCCTGTTTTTTTTGTCAAGAAGAAGGATGGTACATTTAGGTTATGTATCGACTACCGAGAGTTGAACAAACTTACCATCAAGAACCGCTACCCACTACCGAGAATTGACGACTTATTTGATCAACTACAAGGCTCATCGGTTTATTCTAAGATTGATTTACGTTCTGGGTATCATCAAATGCGGGTGAAGGAGGATGATATTCCAAAGACCGCTTTTAGGACGCGTTACGGTCATTACGAGTTTATGGTTATTCCGTTTGGGTTGACTAACGCACCAGCTATATTCACGGACCTCATGAACCGAGTGTGTGGACCATACCTTGACAAGTTTGTCATTGTTTTCATCGATGACATACTTTTTTACTCAAAGAATGACCAAGAGCATGAAGAACATTTGAGAAAAGTGCTAGAGTTGTTAGGGAAGGAAAAACTGTACGCTAAGTTTTCAAAGTGTGCATTTTGGTTGTAAGAAGTTCAATTCCTCGGTCACATAGTGAACAAAGAAGGTATTCAGGTGGATCCAGCAAAGATTGAAACCGTTAAAAAATGGGAAACCCCGAAAACTTCGAAGCATATACACCAATTTTTAGGACTAGCTGGTTACTACAGAAGGTTCAT
Source organism: Rutidosis leptorrhynchoides (assembly GCF_046630445.1). Lineage (NCBI taxonomy): Eukaryota > Viridiplantae > Streptophyta > Magnoliopsida > Asterales > Asteraceae > Rutidosis > Rutidosis leptorrhynchoides. The sequence goes on along the minus strand of NC_092340.1, from coordinate 275,646,707 downwards.
CCAAGATTTTTCCAGAATAGCAAAAGCCTTGACTGCATTAACGCATAAAGGGAGGAAATTTGAATGGAAGGATGAACAAGAGAAAGCGTTTCAATTGTTAAAGAAAAAGTTAACTACGACACCTATATTATCATTACCTGAAGGGAATGATGATTTTGTGATATATTGTGACGCTTCAAAGCAAGTTCTAGGTTGTGTATTAATGCAACGAACGAAGGTAATTGCTTATGCGTCTAGACAATTGAAGATTCACGAGCAAAATTATACGACACATGATTTGGAATTAGGCGCGGTTGTTTTTGCATTAAAGACTTGGAGGCACTACTTATATGGGGTCAAAAGTATTATATATACCGACCACAAAAGTCTTCAACACATATTTAATCAGAAACAATTGAACATGAGACAGCGCAGGTGGATTGAATTGTTGAATGATTACGACTTTGAGATTCGTTACCACCCAGGGAAGGCAAATGTGGTAGCCGACGCCCTGAGCAGAAAGGACAGAGAACCCATTCGAGTAAAAACTATGAATATAATGATTCACAATAACCTTACTACTCAAATAAAGGAGGCGCAACAAGGAGTTTTAAAAGAGGGAAATTTAAAGGATGAAATACCCAAAGGATCGGAGAAGCATCTTAATATTCGGGAAGACGGAACCCGGTATAGGACTGAAAGAATTTGGGTACCGAAATTTGGAGATATGAGAGAAATGGTACTTAGAGAAGCTCATAAAACCAGATACTCAATACACCCTGGAACAGGGAAGATGTACAAGGATCTCAAGAAACATTTTTTGTGGCCGGGTATGAAATCCGATGTTGTTACATACGTAGGAGAATGTTTGACGTGTTCTAAGGTCAAAGCTAAGCATCAGAAACCATCAGGTCTACTTCAACAACCCGAAATCCCGGAATGGAAATGGGAAAACATTACCATGGATTTCATCACTAAATTGTCAAGGACTGCAAGTGGTTTTGATACTATTTGAATAATAGTTGATCGTCTCACCAAATCAGCACACTTCCTGCCAATAAGAGAAGATGACAAGATGAAGAAGTTAACACGATTGTATTTGAAGGAAGTCGTCTCCAGACATGGAATACCAATCTCTATTATCTCTGATAGGGATGGCAGATTTATTTCAAGATTCTGGCAGACATTACAGCAAGCATTAGGAACTCGTCTAGACATGAGTACTGCTTATCATCCACAAACTGATGGGCAGAGCAAAAGACAATACAAATGCTTGAAGACATGCTACGAGCATGTGTTATTGATTTCGGAAACAATTGGGATCGACACCTTCCGTTAGCAAAATTTTCCTACAACAATAGCTACCATTCAAGCATTGAGATGGCGCCGTTTGAAGCACTCTATGGTAGAAAGTGAAGGTCTCCGATTTTTTGGAGTGAAGTGGGGGATAGACAGATTACGGGTCTGGAGATAATACAAGAAACTACCGAGAAGATCATCCAAATTCAACAACGGTTGAAAACCGCCCAAAGTAGACAAAAGAGCTACGCTGACATTAAAAGAAAAGATATAGAATTTGAAATTGGAGAGATGGTCATGCTTAAGGTTGTACCTTGGAAAGGCGTTGTTCGATTTGGTAAACGAGGGAAATTAAATCCAAGGTATATAGGACCATTCAAGATTATTGATCGTGTCGGACCAGTAGCTTACTGACTTGAATTACCACAACAACTCGCGGCTGTACATAACACTTTCCACGTCTCAAATTTGAAGAAATGTTTTTCTAAAGAAGATCTCACTCTTCCGTTATATGAAATCCAAATCAACGAAAACTTCAATTCGTCGAAGAACCCGTCGAAATAATGGATCGTGAGGTTAAAAGACTTAAGCAAAACAAGATACCAATTGTTAAGGTTCGATGGAATGCTCATAGAGGACCCGAGTTCACCTGGGAATGAGAAGATCAGATGAAGAAGCAATACCCGCACTTATTTCCAGAAGATGCGTCAACACCTCCAACTGTTTAAAATTTCGGGATGAAATTTATTTAACGGGTAGGTATTGTAGTGACCCGAACTTTTCCATGTTTATATATATTAAATGAAATTGTTATTTACATGATTAAGTGTTTCCAACATGTTAAGCAATCAAACTTGTTAAGACTTGATTAATTGAAATAGGTTTCATATAGACAATTGACCACCAAAGTTGACCGGTGATTCACGAACGTTAAAACTTGTAAAAACTATATGATGACAGATATATGGTTATATATATAGTTAACATGATATTATTATAAGTAATTATCTCATTAGATATTTTAACAATGAGTTATATACATAAAAATGAGACTATTGAATTAAGAAACTCGAAAACGATATATATAACGATTATCGTTATAACAACGTCTTACTAAGTACATATGAATCATATTAAGATATTGATACACTTGGTTAATTATGTTAAATGATAAGTAAATATATCATTAAGTGTATTAACAATGAACTACATATGTAAAAATAAGACTACTAACTTAATGATTTCGAATCGAGACATATACGTAACGATTATCGTTGTAACGACATTTAACTGTATATATATCATACTAAGATATATTATATATCATAATATCATGATAATGTAACAATTTAACATCTCTTTAAATATAATAAATAATGGGTTAACAACATTTAACATGATCGTTAACCTAAAGGTTTTAAAACAACATTTACATGTAACGACTAACGATGACTTAACGACTCAGTTAAAATGTATTTACATGTAGTGTTTTTATATGTATTCATACACTTTTGAAAGACTTCAAGACATTTATCAAAGTACTTCTACTTAACAAAAATTCTTACAATTACATCCTCATTCAGTTTCATCAACAATTCTACTCGTATGCACCCGTATTCGTACTCGTACAATACACATCTTTTAAATGTATGTACTATTGGTATATACACTCCAATTATCAGCTTTTAGCAGCCCATGTGAGTCACCTAATACATGTGAGAACCATCATTTGGCAACTAGCATGAAATATCTCATAAAATTACAAAAATATTAGTAATCATTCATGACTTATTTACATGTAAACAAAATTACACATCCTTTATATCTAATCCATATACCAACGACCAAAAACACCTAAAAATACTTTCATTCTTCAATTTTCTTCATCTAATTGATCTCTCTCAAGTTCTATCTTTAAGTTTTAAGTGTTCTTCATAAATTCTATAAGTTCTAGTTTCATAAAATCAAGAATACTTCCAAGTTTGCTAGCTTACTTCCAATCTTGTAAAGTGATCATCCAACCTCAAGAAATCTTTCTTATTTATAGTAAGATATCTTTCTAATACAAGGTAATACTCATATTCAAACTTCGATTCAATTTCTATAACTATAACAATCTTATTTCGAGTGGAAATCTTACTTGAACTTGTTTTCGTGTCATGATTTTGCTTCAAGAACTTTCAAGCCATCCAAGGATCCTTTGAAACTAGATCTATTTTTCTCATTTCCAGTAGGTTTATCCACAAAACTTGAGGTAGTAATGATGTTCATAACATCATTCGATTCATATATATACAACTACCTTATTCGAAGGTTTAAACTTGTAATCACTAGAACATAGTTTAGTTAATTCTAAACTTGTTCGCAAACAAAAGTTAATCCTTCTAACTTGACTTTTAAAATCAACTAAACACATATTATATATCTATATGATATGCTAAATTAATGATTTAAAACCTGAAAACACCAAAAACACCGTAAAACAGGATATACGCCGTCGTAGTAATACCGCGGGCTGTTTTGGGTTTGATAATTAAAAACTATGATAAACTTTGATTTAAAAGTTGTTCTTCTGGGAAAATGATTTTTCTTATGAACATGAAACTATATCCAAAAATCATGGTTAAACTCAAAGTGGAAGTATGTTTTTCAAAATGGTCATCAAGACGTCGTTCTTTTGACTGAAATGACTACCTCTTACAAAAACGACTCGTAACTTATATTTCCGACTATAAATCTATACTTTTTCTGTTTAGATTCATAAAATAGACTTCAATATGAAACCATAGCAATTTGATTCACTCAAAATGGATTTAAAACGAAGAAGTTATGGGTAAAACAAGATTGGATATTTTTTGATTGTTGTAGCTACGGGAAATATTGTAGCAATTCTATACAAATCACATCCTAGCTAACTTATATTGTATTATACATGTATTCTAATATATTATGTAATCTTGGGATACCATAGACATGTATGCAAATGTTTTGACATATCATATCGACCCATCTATATATATTATTTGGAACAACCATAGACACTCTATATGCAGTAATATTGGAGTTAGCTATACAGGGTTGAGATTGATTCCAAAAATTTATATACTTTGAGTTATGATCTAGCCTGAGACGTGTATACACTGGGTCGTGGATTGGGTCAAGATAATATATATCAATTTATTTCTGTACATCTAACTATGGACAACTAGTTGTAGGTTACTAACGAGGACAGCTGACTTAATAAACTTAAAACATTAAAACGTATTAAAAATGTTGTAAATATATTTTGAACATACTTTGATATATATGTACATATTTGTTATAGGTTCGTGAATCGACCAGTGGCCAAGTTTTACTTCCCGACGAAGTAAAAAATCTGTGAAATTGAGTTATAGTCCCACTTTTAAAATCTAATATTTTGGGATGAGAATACATGCAGTTTTATAAATGATTTACAAAATAGACACCAGTACACGAAACTACTTTCTATGGTTGAACGATCGAAGCCGAATATGCCCCTTTTACTTGGTAACCTAAGAATTAGTAAACCAGTCTACTAATTGACGCGAATCCTAAAGATAGATCTATTGGGCTCAACAAACCCCATCCGTTGTAGCGGATGCTTTAGTACTTCGATGTTGTTTTATCATATCCGATGGATGTCCCGGAATGATAGGGGATATTCTTATATGCATCTTGTTAATGTCGGTTACCAGGTGTTCACCATATGAATGATTTTTATCTCTATGTATGGGATGTGTATTGAAATATGAAATCTTGTGGTCTATTATTACGATTTGATAAATATATAGGTTAAACCTATAACTCACCAACATTTTTGTTGACGTTTAAAGCATGTTTATTCTCAGGTGATTATTAAGAGCTTCCGATGTTGCATGCTAATATATGGACAAGATTTGGAGTCAGCATGCTTGTATAATATTGTTTAAAACTGCATTCGAAATTTGCTTTGTTGTAACATATTAATATTGTAAACCAATATGTATTGGTAGTGTGTAAGTGTGATATTTTTAGATTATCATTTCTGATAATCTAGATGGTGTCCTTTAAACCTTGTCGATAAAATAAAGGTTATGGTTTGTTTTAAAAACGAATGCAGTCTTTGAAAAACGTCTCATATAGAGGTCAAAACCTCGCAAAGAAATCAATTAATATGGAACGTTTATAATCAATATGAACGGGACATTTCAATAATACTAGTAATGATAACAATATTAATTATTAGTGATAATAATAATAATACTAAATGATAATAATACTTAATTATAAGAATAGTGACAATAATAATACTAATATCTAATAATAACATTAATAAATATAATAGTAATAATAATAACAATAATAAAATGAAGACTACCTTAGAAAAGCTTTTTCCAAAAAAAATATTTGCCTACGACCGGGCTCGAACCCGAGACCTCTCGTTCACCCCTCAAGTACCCAACCATCCATCTATCATTGCTTTTCTATTTTTAACAGAATCCATTTATATTTATTACGCGTTTAAATAACTTTAAATAACTCTTCTTCTTCAAGAATCAAACGGTCAAAATCAAACTCAATCTTAATTAAGAACTTGATTTATGAGTGAAATAGAAATAAACATGAATTAGTTGGGTATTAATTGGATTAATCAGAGGGAAAAATAAAATAAAAAATACATCACAGACCTGCTGCTGTGTTCGCGAAGGAGAAAAAAATAAAAAAATAAAATAAAACTTGATTTCGAAATCGAGAACGTTTGAGACAAAGATTTCAACACGCATTATACTTTAAACCTTCCTTAGAAACTTTGTAAATCCTTAATTTAACTTAAATCATTACTGAAACTTCAAATTTGTTCAAGAACAAATGTTTGACTTTTAAATTTAAAAACTTTGACTCAGAAATTCATACTCGATTTTAGGAATTGGGAAGTGAAATTTTGCAGATAGTTTGACTAGATGAATCCTAAACTAACTGCATTTTTAGATTTTGAAGATTGATGTAAAAATCGAGCTTTTGATAAAAAGTTATGCAACAGAGTATTTCGAGCTTTTTAATGGGTTTTTGTTTTGATTTTCAATTAGCATCGATCATCAGCAATTTATAAACGATTTTGATGAGATTTTACGAATAGTTAATGCAGCACCATTTGCTGTTATAGTCGACATTGAGTCACGATAAAAAAATAATGAAAAGAAAAAATCACGATGGGGAAAAAATATAGAACGTGGAAGAAAGAAATATATATAAAAAAAACTGATTCACGTTATAAAAAAAATTTAAAAAGAACAGATCATGATTAAAAGGAAATAAATAAAAAATTAAAAAGTGAATTACCTAATACCTAATTCTATTTTTAATATTTAATAATTAATAATAATACAAATAATAATAATAATTATATTAATAATAATAATTCAAATAATAATAATGATATTACTAATACTAACAATAATGATAATAATATTAGTAATGATAATACTAGTAATAATAATTTAAATCATATTAATCATAATAATAATAAATGATAATAATAATAATTTTGATAATAATAATATTAATAATAATGACAATACTGATAATGATAATTGCAAATGATAATAATTAATAATAATGATAATAATAATAATAATAATAATAATAATAATATGTCTTAGTTTCATAGTAATAAGGATAATGATAAGTATCAATGATAAGTATTAATAATAATATCAATAATAGTATTAATAATAATAATAATATTATTATTAATAATAAGTTGTATTAATAATGATGATGTTAATAATATATTAGTAATTATATTAATGATACTAATAATAATAATATTAATAATAATGATAATAATAATGATTGTAAATGATGTATATACACACCCATATATATTTACATATCTTTTTATAATCGGTTATTCGTGAATCGTCGAAAACAGTCAAAGTTTAGTTTAAATTTAATCGGAAATTTTCTGGGTTATCACAGTACCCCCCTGTTAATAGAAATTTCGTCCCGAAATTTAGTTGTTGCCATCAGTCGGCGTTGTTTGTAAACAGGTGAGGATATTTTCGTGTTATTTGGTTTTCACATTCCCAGGTATACTCGGGGCCACGTCGTAAATTCCAACGGATAGAATATTGTTTTGTTTCAAGCATTTAAATCATACGATCCATAAATTTTACGAAGTACATTTTTTTATTAATGCGGAGATTATCTAAAGGATTTAGCAAGAGTGTCACTGATTAGATTTTCTCAGAAAGAGATGATAATTCTATACAAGCATTTCAATACACATGAAATGTGTTATGAATAATAGTGAGCTTATTTAAACCTTAAGCGTTTATGCCACAATATTAGGGTAGACAAAATAGAGAGGAGTTCGTGAAAATCACGGTCATGAAATTTGATAGAGATCGTCATTGTTTACAACATGGATATTGTAATGATGAATATGAGTTGAAAAATAGAGTTTTATCAAATTTGAATAATATGGATAAAATGATTCGATTATAGGAAGAGTATAAACGAAGCTATCACAAAAGATTGAAATGAGGAAATTAAATGTTCGCCTTAACTTTTGACGTAGTCACGATTGATTTTCAGGATTTAAGGAATTAAAAGAAAATCTTCATAATCTTTATAAGATTTGATTCTCTTGTATTTAAGGAAATTAGGTAAATTGCCTTGATTGCTGTGTCTGGAATTTTGCTATAAATTAACTTCTTCCGTTTCATTATTTTCACCACTCCAATACTTTCTTCCTTAATTCATATTTTCAAAGATTGTGAAAATGCTCCATCCCGTTCTTATCCTGGATATTTTTCTGATTATCGCTTCTGTCTTTCTTCTTTTTCATCTACCACTGGAGGAATCTGTTTACTTCTACTATTACCTTGGAGTTATAGTGTTTTTAATTCTCTCGTGTCTTTATGTTGCTATACGTATTGATATACACAGTTTGTAATTTCTGTGTTGTTATCGAGCTTTATATTTTCCTTTATATTTAGGAGCTCCATGCTTTTGTTTTTCCTTCCCGGCTTCAAGTCAAGCGAATAATGGTCCAAAATTCGTAGGTATGGACTTTCGAATGATCATAATATACAAAGCAAAAGGAAAGGTAATAGCACGATTTGATTTGTCAAATTACCAGAATATCCGAAAAAGACTGAATCATCAAGAAAAATATTTTCTTGATATGTTTAGAGGTTAAATAAAATGAAAGAGTTATGTAACATGGTTCATGATGAGGGTATGATCTGTGAACCTTTATCACGTTCCATTAGAAACTCATCATGACTTACTGTAATATAATCACGTTGGCCCGACGTCATTATATTATACTAACTCATGCTTCTCCAGAATTAATTTATACTTAGGTTTTACAGAAGTTTCCAATATAATGTAATACAGATAGCATGAATAGGTATATAATTTAGGACGAGAATATTTATGAAAATATCTTCAGAAATATCGAAGATATTTATAATGATATTTTGGAATTTCTAAGTTCGAAAGGTGATGAAGAAAAATTTTTCGCAAGCTTTTAACATGACTTCGGAGCAAGATATTCTCTAAAGATTTCATCGGATCCAGAATTACCTGGATTCTTTGAATATAGGGTTTGGCCCTTGTATTTGTCCTTGGTCTCCTTCATGGCTAGCTCAATCCGTTTTTAAGTTCCAAATCTGAGCTTTTTCAATACGTCATTCTTTATCATCAAACTTTTGGCCATTAAGACCATCTATAGCTTTTGCCGCTTCATCAGCATTCACAACGTTAACATATCTGAATCGTTGGTAATCAATCCGAGGTGTGTTCAAGAATTTTGAAGAGTTTGAACGCAGATGGTAATCGTCAAGATACATATAATGTTCTAGAATTTTGAACGAATATTTTTTGGGTTTTATGAATAGAAGTGATGTTCTAGCACAGTTTTGAAGTCAAAGTATAGCTTTGAAAGATGTAGGAATCTAAGAGTGATGTCCTGTTAAATCTTGACTTGGATTCTGTTCTGTCAAAATTAGAATATGTAATTGAATTTGTATGAAAAATGATTGTGTATCGCTGTGAAGGTAGTGAGTATAGTTAATGATTTATGAATCGAAATTGAAGAATGTACGGTGTAACATATTAATGTGAAATCTAAATATTTCTTGGGTATTACCTACCCGTTAAAATATTTTTACCATTAACAGTTTGTACAAAAGAATTTTTAATTATAATCTTTATGAAGATATACGTTCATATATATATATATATATATATATATATATATATATATATATATTCTTCAGATATAATATAGATTTAATGAGTTAACATAATATTAAACTCATTTGATTTACGGTTGAAACGAGAATAAATAATCTCCAAAACCTTAGAGATTTCATAATTGTCGTGGAATATTTCTCTAATGAAGTTACGAATCAATACTTCATCGTTCATTGTTGTTGGTATTCCTTGGTATCTATGGGGCGTATGATATTGGTGCTTGAGGTACAGATTGTGATGTTGAGGCTTGCGATGTGGTTGTTGTTGTTGTGATACTGGTGCTGTTGGTGTTGTTGCTGTTGCTAATACTGGTGGTGATGTCGATGCTGGTTATGCTGCTGATGCTCTTAGATTTTGCACCATATTCTCCAGAGCCACTATTCGAGCGCGAAGCTCGTTGACTTCTTCCAATATTCTGGGATGATTGGCGGTTTGGACAAGAGGATAAATAAGATCTAGAATTCTAGATAATATATAATCGTTGCGAGCTGTTCCGAAAATGAAGGTGAAAATGTCTAAGCGGCAGTCAAGTCGCCAAAAATCGACGCTTGTTGTTGACTCGATTAATAGAACCAGGATGAAGACAGTTAATAGTGAAATTATTGGTACTATATATAAATTACATAATATAAATAAGACAAACTCGCCAAAATAATCCAAGTGTTTTTCGAATTTAGCACGTAGTCACTGCCATTCATTTTATGCTTAAATAGTCACTTAATTAAAGGTTTAGTCCCAAATTCATTCCTGATACTAACTGAAGCTAACAGTGTGTTAAGTAAGATACATGTACCCATCACGTACCTTTTTTTTATAAACTCTACGTATAACCACCTACTAAACCTCCATGTTACGTATTTTATTTTTCGAATAGCGATATTGGCATCACCAAGAGGGAACTTAACCACCTTCGCGATCATATGCCAACCACACACACGTTAGGAGAAAATCTAATTCGCGACGATGTTGGCAGTATCATCGAAAGTTGGGAACCCCCTCCCCCCAACACCTTCTCAAATCGCATTGATGTTGGCAATACTATAAAAGGTTAGAGACTCTCGCTTGGAGTGAGAATTGAACCTGGATTAGCAGTACCCCAAATTGGATCTCACCCACATACCACTCAAGCCAAGGCTTCGCTAGTAACCTCCATGTTACGTAATACCTCAGACCAAAATCAGAACAAAAGCAAATGCGATAATAATTCTACAAGTGCAATAGATGGATCGTAATCAATCATGGCTTAGTAGAACATATATATGCGAGTATGATCATTAAAACATCTGTGATAACTTGACCTGTTCGATGGTTTATCTCATATTTTACTATACGATTGTATTTGTAATTCAAATTTAACACTTTTTTGTGATGTTGATTACAGTTGAATACAAAGATTTGTTCACCATTAATGTACATCATCATGGTCACTTTGTCTCCAACCCAAAAAGAAAATATGTTGGTGGATTTTTGAACTCATTTGACCTTGTTGATCGTCATAAATTTTTGTTCTCAGTGCTTAATGCCATTATAAAGGAACTAGGGTATGTTTTTGTACTATTATTTCTTGATACCTAAGAGTGATTTAGATAATGGACTACATCCTTTAGCTACATATAGTGATGTTTTGAAGATGTTATCTTACATTCTGAAGTTTCAATATATTCATTTGTTTATGGAAAATGAGGACATAACTCTAGGAATCAAGTGTTATGAATATCAATCATTAAATAAAGGGGGTTCGATTGAAGAGATTGATGAAGAACTCTCTTTAGTTGGGGTTGGGACAAGTAAATGTAAGCAACTTATTTTCCTTGATGTGATGATGTTAATAAAGATAATGATTATGATGGTAAACTAGATTATGATTTTGGTGATGTAGTTCAATTAGTGAAGATGGGGACGTTGATAATCTAATGACATGTATTATCTTTTGTTTTCACAATTGGATTGCAAAGTCAAACTGTTTATCATTGCAAAGTCTAACTGTAATTGTAATTACAATGTCAAACTACATAACACATTATAATAAAAGTTAAACTGTAATTGCAAGTGACTGGATATTGTATATTGTTTCCCTGTGTTGACCTGAATTGATCTTGAATCCCTGTGTTGACCCGAATTGACCTTGAATCCCTGTGCTGACCTGAATTGACCTTCATTGTAATGACAAACTTACCAAAAAAAAATACTAATAATAAAAATTTATTGTGCTAATTTAAAGGTTAGAAGTAATTAGGGTGTTATAATCCCTACCATTATTCTTCAAATCACACTTGAATGCAAGCTAGGAATACTGCAGTTTGACTTTGTAGACGTTAAGTTGGTTATGACTCTTAATTTGACTTATAATGGGTCATAAAAGCCATTTACATCTCTTTTGCTCTAATTCTAAGTTATAAAAGCCACTTACCTCTCTTTGTTCTAATTTTGAGTTTGAGTGATAGGTAAAATACAAAGTTTGACTTGTTATAACATAATTGTCAAAACAATTTATACAAACTACACTATTAAATAGTCAAAACAGTTTATATAAACTGCACTATTTTTTATTGCAAATACAAAGTTTGACTTGCTTTGACATAAATGTCAAAGCAGTTTATTCAAACTGCACTATTAAATAGTCAAAACAGTTAGTCAAAAGTGTGCATAAAAACTTCACTAGTTAAATAGAGCAAACTGTTATATATTAGGGCTAGGGTTGTTAAATATGATCACCGAATTGTTCCTTGAATACACTTTCCAACTCAAGCATATGGACCCTATTAGCCACGGATTGCGATAGGACAAGGAATGATTTATCGTCTTGGCTATAAGATATTAAATCTAGCAATTGTAGATTGTATAATCTGGATGTTATGTGTTGAAATCATGCTTAGAATGTTCAAATTCTGTAACCTTTCTTCTGGAAATGAATCCATATATTTATAATAGTCGAAAAGATGCAATGAATTATTGCAACCTTTGGTAAATGGCCACAATCAAGTTACATAACCCTTGACAATGGACATGATTGAAAGGGTACATTAATATACTAATACTACTTAAACATGTCCCAAAACGTCCAGGAAAACAAGGCAACCATTGCAACTCATACATGAAAAGTTTCAACGATTATTCAGAATTCATAGAGTAGTGCAACGCACCATGGCCATTTCCAGCTATACGGTGCGGCGCACCAAGTTGTGGTGCGGTGTACATGAAGACTTCTGGAAAAACTCTGGTCCATTCGTGTTAAAAGGTGCGGCGCACCAAAATATGGTGCGACACACCAAGAATATGGTGCGGTGCACCACCTGCCTGGACAGCCAACTATAGTTTGTTCACTTAAAAACTAAATCGAGACTTAATCCATCTCTTTAACTACTTCACACTTCTCGAATCCGTTCTAGAGTAACAAAAGATAGCTACCACTTTCAACCTAGTAAATCCAATCCACTAAAATGATTAGTTGGATTTCACTAAAATCACTAACAATTCCCCCCATTTTAGTATAATCCTTGATTTACTAAAATCTAACATACAGTTAAGCCAATGCATCAACGAAAACGATCTAGGAATTGAATTTTCACCTAGTATATTACACATTTCAAGCATTAGAAAATCAGGTTGCTCATAACGTTTGAACCCATCAATCCATTTAAATAAGAGAATATAATATACATATCGATTTCGTACTTTCTATAATTAAACCTGGCACTATTATAAGCCATGTGTCCCAATCTATTAATGAACATATCAAAAGCTAAGTCTCAAGCTTTCTTGAAGCGGAAAACTTCATCTTCATATAGATACTTTTCTTTAATCTTGCTCATACAATGCAATTTTTCAATAAAACTATTAAGAAGTTACATGTCAACCTTACTTTATTTTACAGTTCTGAACACATACCTTGGGATCATATAATACATGTGTTTCAATCTTTAGTAAGTAGACTTTCCACATTGAATTCATCTCCCAGCTGTCATAACCCGTCCAAATCCATATGGACGAATGCAATAACATCTGGTCCCATTACGATGAATGACTACAAGTAATATCTTTAAAATGAGCAAATGCACAGCGGAATATTTCTTTCATACCTGAGAATAAACATGCTTAAAAGTGTCAACCAAAAGGTTGGTGAGTTCATAGTTTTATCATAAACAATCATTTCAATAATTTCAATAGACCACAAGATTTCATTTTCGTTTCAAAGTGCAGGTCTGCTCACTGCTATAAAATCCATTCATATGATGAATACCTGGTAACCGACCTTAACAAGATGCATATAGAATATCCCCATCATTCCGGGACTCTCATCGGACATGATAAAATCGAAGTAATAAAGCATCCGTAACCCGGATGGGGCTTGTTGGGCCCGATAGATCTATCTTTAGGATTCGCGTCAATTTGTGGCAATTATAATAAACAACAATTCTTAGGCTACCAAGCTAAAAGGGGCAATATTTGTGATGACCCGGGAATTTCTGACCAAATTTAAACATAATCTTATATGATTCGACTCGATAAGCAAAGTCTATTAAACCGAGTCTCATTATGTTTGAACTATTTCATGATAACATTTGGCCTTTAACTATTTCCGATGATTCACGAACCTTTAATTGTAACTAAGAATGTAAATATAAATAATTATATATAAAACTAATTATATTAGTATTAATGAACTATTAAGTAATTTTGTTATTATAAAAGATAACATTTAATAACTAAAGATTTTCATTTTGAATATATATAGTATATTGTATATAAATGATTCAAACATATTTTACCAACGTTATCAAAATATTAAATGTACAATGTTATACTTTGTAGTTAATTGTTTAATATACATAATTAATCATCTACTCAACATTTAAAACATGATTTTATATATATGGTAGTATACATATATACATAAATATAACTATATATATATGATTTTATACATAATTATTATATTATGTATATGTAGAAATTTATAATATATCTATGATGAAATAATGTACTATTTTAATAAATATATATAATACTTACATATATAAAACATTTATATTTTTCATAATTACATACATAAGTATAATATAATTAGTATGTAAATAAATATTATAATATATTTATATTAAAATGCATAAATATATAATATTCAGTATATGTTACAATACATATTACATAATTATTAAATATTACATAATAATAGATGATATTAATAAATTAAATTTAAATACAAATATAGTTGTTGTAGTAATGTTATTTGTATCGTCAAATATCAATATTTGTATTCATAATATCACTTTATATCATATAAAGATGAAATTGGATGTATATATTAGATTATTATTACTAATATTATTATTATCGATAAAATATTAATATTATCATAATTAGTATGGTATTATTATTATTATTATTATTATTATTATTATCATTTTTACAATTATTATTATCATTAATATTATATTTATCATTATTATTAATTTTATTAATATTATTAGATATTAATAGTATTTTTATTATATATTCTTATTATTAATTAAAAAAAACAGTAGGGATCTATATTATACGCGTGACCTCTGTATCCTTTATCTCTATTATTTTTTTTTTTTCTTTCCTGCTCCCAACTCGTGAACCTGTGTTGACATTTTCTCCATTTTTATCAACCGATCTCTATTATTACAACATGATTATGTATAATTGCAAATCAAATAAAAAGGAAATCCAATGGGATTAAAAAGCACATCGATATTTTTTTTTTCTTCTTCTCTGCACGCTCCAATTTTTTTTTCTCTTAATTCAATTTCGAATAAAGTTTCAAAATCTAAAAATGCAGAAAGGTTAGAAATCTTTCTTTGAATCTATCTGCAAAATCTCAACTCTCAAATCTTTATATCGATCTTGAATTTTGAAGTCAAATTTAGTTTAAAAAAAGTCAACAATTGTTCTTGAGACAAATTCGCGTTCGTGTATATGTTTCTGATCAAATTGACGATTCCAGTAGTTTTTATACATGTTTAGAAAACTATTTCGGGTTATAAACATTATCTATAATGTTATCTATTACGAAATCAATTTTTTTTTGTTCCAAGAACCGACGCTGCAGTAGGCCTTTAGTATATTTTTTTTTTATTTTAGAACCCAAATTATTATTTTTTCTGTAATGTTTTGAAGCTTTAAAGGGAACCCCGATTTTGTTTTTTTTTTGGTTATTGATGTTTTGTTGAATCCATGAGACTTGTGGAGAAGAAGAGGAATAGAAGAAAAACAGTTTATATATAAAATTTAAATTCGATATTAGTACAGAGAATCAGAGTTGGTGGGATGGTCGAGAGTGTTTGCGTGTGAGCATGTGGTCACGAGATCGAGTCCAGAGGACGGCAGTTTCTTTTTTTTTTTGAAACTCTTTTCATGTGAGGTAGTTTTCTTTTCTAATTTTATTATTGTTATTATATATTAATTATTATTAGTATTATTATTATTAGTGTGATTGTTTTGATTGTTATTGTTATTGTTATTATTAGTATCATACTTGTTATCATATTTGAAAGTATTATAGACATTACTATTATTATTATGATAGGTATTAATAATATTATTATTAGTAATAAACTTATCATTTTAGTATTTTAGCATCATTAGGATTATGATTATGATTATCATTATTATTATTATGAAGGAAATAAAAATATATTATTATCATCAATATTAGAATTTGTACCGGTTTATAAATAATAGTATCATCAGTACATTTACAATTAATAATATCATATTTATCAGTATCATCATTAATATTTACTAGTATTATTATGATTATCATTTATCATTTTATAAATATTAGAACCCTTATTATTAACATAAGTATGGTATTAGTATTAATATTATTTTAGAGTTATTATTATTAGTATCATTAACAGTTATCATTTTCATTTTTTTTGCTATTAGTATTATCATTATTAATAAAATTATTATTATTATTAGTAAATCATTATTATCTAAATTATTATTTTAACAAATAAATCTTTTGTACACTATATATATACTTATGGTATATACTAGGATTGTATTAATAATTCACATAACAAACTAATAAAATTTCATAAATACAATACTAACCACAAATATATGTATATAAATATATTAATGTCACTATTTATATAAACGTAAATCATTATAGATATATATACATAAAATCGATATATATATATATATAATATAACTTAAAATATAATATAAGTATACGTTTTAAAATAAACGTTATAATAAATTCTACAAAACTATAATATATAAATAATACATATTAATAAATGAAATTTTGTAACTTACATTATACGTATTAATATATACACAATTGATATAGGTTCGTGAATCCGAGACTAACCCTGCATTGTTCAATCACGTCATATATATTTTTACTACAAAATACAGTATCGTGAGTTTCATTTACCTTTTTACCCTTTATATTTTTGGGCTGAGAATACATGCGCAACTTTTATAACTGTTTTACGAAATTGACACAAGTACGTGAAACTACATTCTATGGTTGGATTATCGAAGTCGAATATGCCCCTTTTTATTAAGTCTGGTAATCTAAGAATTAGGGAACAGACACCCTAATTGACGCGAATCCTAAAGATAGATCTATCGGGCCCAACAAGCCCCATCCAAAGTACCGGATGTTTTAGTACTTCGAAATTTATATCATGTCCGAAGGAGGATCCCGAAATGATGGGGATATTCTTATATATGCATATTGTTAATGTCGGTTACCAGGTGTTCAATCCATATGAATGATATTTTTGTCTCTATGCATGGGACGTATGTTTATGAGAAATGGAAATATGAAATCTTGTGGTCTATTAAAATGATGGAAACGATTGTTTAAGTTAAACTAATGAACTCACCAACCTTTTGGTTGACACTTTAAAGCATGTTTATTCTCAGGTACGAAAGAAATCTTCCGCTGTGTATTTGCTCATTTTATAGATATTACTTGGAGTCATTCATGGCATATTTCAAAAGACGTTGCATTCGAGTCATCGAGTTCATCAAGATTATTATCAAGTCAATTATAGTTGGATATATTATGAAATGGTATGCATGCCTGTCAACTTTCGATGTAATGAAAGTTTGTCTTTTCAAAAACGAATGCAATGTTTGTAAAATGTATCATATAGAGGTCAAGTACCTCGCGATGTAATCAACTGTTGTGAATCGTTTATAATCGATATGGACTTCGTCCGGATGGATTAGGACGGGTCTTCACAGTTGGTATCAGAGCGGTGGTCTTAGCGAACCAGGTCTTGCATTAGTGAGTCTAACTGATAGTCGTTAGAATGCATTAATGAGTCTGGACTTCGACTGTGTCTGCATGTCAAAAGTTTTGCTTATCATTTAGTGTCGAAAAATTATTTGCTTATCATCCTTAAAGTCTAAGACACGTCTTACTGCCTTTATTGCATAGACAGTGTATAGTTAAATTCATATCTTAGCGTATCTGTTATTGTTACCTTTGCCTGACAGCTTCCGTAGATTCCTCCGTAGCTTATGGGATTTTAGTATTATATATGCATATGTAAATTATGTATTGCAGGGTACTAATCTACATCCTATAATCTATTTCTTATCGAAAATCCTTCATCTGATCATACGAGATGAATCCCTCAACCAGTTCTGAAGGTATTTTGTATGCCCGAGAGACATATTAAATTAATGTGGCTAATATGTTATGATCCAAGTCGGGTCATACCCAATAACAAACTTACCGACACCTCATACGTATTTGATCTTAACGATTGGATCATTAAACAAATACGCAGCACTTGGATTTTAGAAAATCGGGTTTCTAAAATATTATCACTTGAGATAAATTATTTGGATAATTTATATATAATTGTTTATGGGTTTAAATGATTATATTGTGTTATATTTTATAAAAGGTTTTATAAAATATATATAAGTAACAAAATAATACATAAGTTTATAATAAGTTTATAAACTTTTATAAACTTACATGTATTATTATTAAACAAATATGTGGCAGAATTTTGGACTCCAAGGAAGGGCTCACATGCTTGTTTTGTTACTTTTAATACTACACAACTCCTCATAAGCATGCTTAACACTTCTACCAAGTATTGCACTTATTCTCTCAAGTGATACACATCAAAATACTTCAAAAAAAACTGCATTATCCTCTAAAAACAGGCTGCTGGAGCCGTGGCCTTTTGGAAGGCAAAAGGGATTCATAATTTATTTTTTTGAAGCTCATTCAAGTGAAGATTAAATCCTAACCAAAAGCTAGGGTGTTGGTGGAAAGTTTGGGGTATAACTACTTGAGGTTTCATACTTTTGGAGCTCTATTCATCATCATCATCTTCATCACTCATCAACAAGCTTGGAGTAGGTATAAACTCTTTTCTTGCTTGTAGTTTGTAAGTATGTTTCACAACTTGATCCTAATTGGGATTTAACTTTAAATGGTTAAAGTTTAACATGTTCTAAAATAGTAATTACATGCTTCCGCTTTATCTTATTTACTAAATGGTTTTAGAAATAATGGAACTTGTTAAATCCCAACAATGGTATCTAGAGCCGAAGTTGTTGAAATATGCTTCGAGATGGTTATTAAACCCACTATAATTTTGCATTCTATGAACATGCATGAAGTAGAATGTAAAATTTTCGGTTTTGGGTGGTTGTCATTTTGGCCAAAATCACTTGTGATTCTGCATTCTGTACTGCCAATCACTTGTGATTCTGTACTGCCAATCACTTGTGATTCTGTACTGCCAATCACTTGTGATTCTGTGTTGCCGATCACTTGTGATTCTGTGTTGCAGATCACTTGTGATTCTGTGTTTCCAATCACTTGTGATTCTGTATTGCCTATCACTTATGTTGATGATGTTCACAATCTAAGCCTTGACCTTGTGTTTGGTTGCATGCATGGTTGATTGATATTTATTCAATTGGTTTGTAATAATATTTATTCATTTGGCATGTAATAATTCATTTGGTTATGTAATTTATTTTATATTTGGTATGTAAAATAGATTAGGTTGTAATTTCATTTTTTAGACAAAATGTATTAGGATATATTTTGTAAAATGATGAAGAATGATGAAGACTTGAAGAACACATGAAGAAGCATTTGGATGCAAGGTTAAGTGGGAGATTTGAAATCTCCTACTTTGTGTAATTACCCCTTATCCGGTGGCATTTGTTTTCGGCTAAACAAATGTCTACCAAAATGGCTTGATTGTGAACATATTTGTTTTGCATGCATGGTTGTTTATTGTATGATTGTGGATTGTATGTTTGTATGCTACAAGTTAATCACACAAGTTAACAACAAGCAAAATGGAAATTTAATTGGTTAAATTATACATTAATTAACGACATGCAAAACGACAATTTAATTGGTTGAATTAAAAATGGCTAAAAGGACATTAATAAACGGTTATTAAGATCATGATTAGGATCATATATATAAAATGGTTTATAGACATGAAATTGGCTTTTCATAATGAACTATACACCAAATGCATGTTGGTGTATGGCAAATGTTTTCTTAAACTAGAATTTATGAAAACTTAAAATCCCTTAACTAAAACAAGGTAAACAAGTTAAACGCCATCCTTTTGTGGAAACACTTAGACATATTAGGAATCTCTTGATGGGATAAAGGTCACCTAACCGTCATGAGTGAACTAATATGAATAAGGTACACTTCGCATACATGTGGGATAAAGGTCACCTAACCACTTGTATGTTAAGTCTACATGTTTACACAAGTAGGACGACTTGATTTAGGAATCATGAACTTAGGGTCACCGAAGCATGAGGAACAAATAGGCGTTGATGGGATAAATATGCCATGCAAAAGGATTGCATGATCCCATAACTTAGAAGTTGCAAAAGGATTGCAATTGTCACATAAATGACTACCTAGCTAAATCAAATAACGTGATAAAGGTCACCTAACCGAAATTTGATTTACCGTTGGATTCTAAGATTTAATAAAACAATTAAAAATAAAAGGGTATTGTTTATTAAATTTAAAATCGATACATAAAAGGACTTTGTTAAATTTTGTAGATGGCCGCAAATAACAACAACATGCAAAATGCACCACTTAACCTAAACAACCTATCATTAAGGTCTCTCCTCGAGAAAGACAAACTCAACCATACGAACTTTATGGATTGGTTCCGTAATCTTAGGATTGTCCTCAAACTTGAGGACAAAGCGTATGTGTTGGAGGACCCTATTCCCGACCAACCGGATGAGGAAGATATAGAGGGCATGGCTTATTATGACAAGTATTGCGCCGATTCGGTGCAAGTCGCTTGTCTAATGCTTGGGACTATGATACCCGAACTCCAAAAGGATTTCGAACATCATAGTGCATATGACATGATTACGCAATTGAAGGAGATGTTCCTTCAACAAGCACGTGTCGAGCGCTTCGAAACGGTTCGAGCGCTACATGCATGTCGTATGGATGACACCCAATCCGTCTCCTCTTATGTCCTCAAAATGAAGAGCCTTATTGATCGTGCCAACCGTCTTAACCTAAACATATCAAATGAGTTAGCCACCGATCTTATCCTTAATTCCCTATCAAAAGGGTTTGATCAATTTGTAATTAATTACAATATGAATGGGATGGATAAGAGCATAGGTGAGCTTCACGGTATGCTTAGAATGGCGGAAACTAGCATGGGTAAAAGGGCTTTACCCGTGTTAGCAATCGATCAAGGTGGGTCCAAAGGTAACACCTCTAAGCCAAAGGTGGCTAAGAGAAAAGGACCCGCCTATCAAGGCAAAAGGAAGGGGAAGATGGTTACCCCAACCATCAACAAGGCCAAGAAGCAAAAGGTCACCGAGAAGGCAAACCCCAAGGAAGACCCATGTTTCGGTTGCGGTGAGATGGGTCATTTGAAACGAAACTGTCCGGTCTACCTTAAGGAGTTGAAGGACAAGAGGGATGCAGGGCAAACCTCAGGTAATATATATATGGTATATATAGAGCTAAGTATTACTTCTTCTAATACATGGGTATTAGACACTGGATGTGGAACTCATATTTGCAATTCTTTGCAGGGGTTCAAAAGAAGTGATCATAAGGCGGGAACATCAAGTCTCTATATGGGCAATGGTGCAAAGGTGCATGTTAAAGCTCAAGGAGATTTTATTTTGAAGCTTCCAAGCGGATTGGAACTTATTTTAGAAAATGTTTTGTATGCTCCGGATTTGTGTAGAAACATTATTTCTATTTCTCGCTTAAAACAATGTGGTTACGTTGTTAATTTTATTGATGATGATATTCATGTTTCTAAAGATAATGTATTCTATTTCAAGGCTTCGCCTTCAAATGGAATTTATGAATTGGTTCATGATGACACATCATCTAGTAGCTCAATGTACCATACAAGCACCAAGAAACTCAAAAGGGATTTGAGTGATTCCTACTTATGGCATTGTCGCCTTGGTCACATAAACAAGAACCGAATGCATACACTTCAAAGGAATGGACTTTTGAAATCAAATGAAATGGATTCATTTGATGTATGCGGATCTTGTTTACAAGGCAAGATGACTAAAGCACCTTTCAAAGGGACTTATGAAAGGGCTAAAGATTTATTGGGATTAATACATTCGGATGTATGTGGACCCTTTAAACCCATGACTAGGAAAGGTGAAAGATACTTTGTTACTTTCATTGATGACTTTAGTCGTTTCGGATATGTCTACTTATTAAGACACAAGGACGAAACGTTTGAAGCATTCAAAGAATATCAAAACGAAGTACAAAATCAACTCAATAAGACAATTAAGGTACTACGTACCGATAGAGGAGGTGAATACCTAAGCGATGCCTTCCAAGATCATCTTAGGAGTTGTGGGATTATCTCACAACTTACTCCACCCGGAACACCCCAACTTAATGGAGTTTCCGAAAGGAGGAACCGAACCCTAATGGATATGGTTCGATCTATGATGGCAAGAAGCTCGTTGCCTCTATCATTTTGGGGTTATTGTCTAAGCTCCGCGGCTCGTATTTTAAATATGGCCCCAACCAAGAAGGTGGAACGAACTCCTCATGAGATGTGGTTTGGAAAACCTCCTTCTCTTTCATACTTGAAAGTATGGGGATGTGAAGCTTATCCTAAGCGTTATGTAGCAAATAAGCTACATGCTCGATCCACAAAGTGTATCTTCATAGGATATCCCAAAGATGACATGGGATATTACTTCTATGATCCATCCGAGCAAACCGTATTTGTTGCTCGGAAAGCGGAATTCCTTGAAACCAAGTTCCTTATGGAAGGTGATGGTGAAAGGAAGATAGATCTTGTAGAGGTACAAGATCAAGCCGATGATACACAATTGGTTGGCACTAGTACTCAACATGAGGATGTTGAAAATGATCAAGTGGATGATCAAGGTACACAAGACGTTCGAAGATCTAGTAGGATTAGTAATCCTCCCGAGAGATATGGGTTTCTCGTGGAAGGTTGCTATACGGTTGATTTGGATGAACCGACAAACTACAAAGATGCTTTATCAAGAATTGATAAAGATAAATGGCAGGAAGCCATGAACGCCGAGATGCAATCCATGTATGAAAACCAAGTTTGGGAACTTGTTGTGCAACCTCCTAGCTCCAAGCTAGTTGATTGCAAATGGCTTTTCAAGAAGAAAACCGACATACATGGAAACTTGGATACATACAAAGCTAGACTTGTAGCAAAAGGTTTCACTCAAACTCAAGGGGTTGATTATGATGAAACTTTCTCGCCAGTGGCAATGCTAAAGTCTATTAGGATATTATTTGCCATTGCTGCTCACTATGACTATGAAATATGGCAAATGGATGTCAAAACCGCTTTCCTAAATGGATATCTTAAGGAAGATGTCTATATGGTACAGCCCGAAGGTTTTGTTGATTCGAAAAATCCTAAAAAGGTATGCAAGTTGAAGAAATCAATCTACGGATTGAAACAAGCATCTAGAATGTGGAATCATCGCTTTAATGAAGAGGCAAAGAAATTTGGCTTCATTAAAAATGGTGATGAAGCTTGTGTGTACAAGAAGGCTAGTGGGAGCTCTACAATGTTCCTTGTGCTATATGTGGATGATATATTATTATTTGGGAATGATATTACCACAATGCAAGGAGTCAAAACTTGGCTAAAGAGTTGCTTCTCCATTAAGGATCTTGGAGACGCACAATACATATTGGGGATAGGGATCTATAGGAATAGATCCAAGAGATTGATAGGTTTAAGTCAAAGTGCATACATTGATAAAATCTTGAAAAGGTTCAAGATGGAAAACTCTAAGAGAGGTTTGGTACCTATTCAAAGAGGAACCGTTCTCAATTCATCTCAGTGTCCCACCACGAAAGATGAACAAGAGAGAATGAAGAAAGTCCCATACGCATCTGCTATTGGGTCTATCATGTATGCAATGATATGTACTAGACCGGATGTGTCATGCGCTCTAAGCTTGACAAGTAGATACCAGAATAACCCAGGAAACAGTCATTGGATTGCTGTTAAAAGTATATTGAAATACCTTAGGAGAACTAAGGATATGTTTCTAATATATGGGTCTGGTGAGGAGGAACTCGCCGTAAAAGGTTACGTGGACGCGAGTTTCCAAACTGATCGAGATGACTCTCGATCACAATCCGGTTATGTCTTCATGTTAAATGGTGGTGCGGTCTCTTGGAAGAGTTCGAAACAGGAGGTTGTTGCGTTATCCACTACAGAGTCGGAGTACATTGCCGCCTCACTGGCAGCTCAGGAAGCTGCATGGATGAAGAAATTCATCGACGACTTAGGAGTGGTCCCTTCCATTCAGGATCCTCTTGAGATCTTTTGTGACAACGAGGGTGCGATTGCTCAAATCAAGGAACCTCGTGCTCATCAAAAGACTCGTCACATTGAGCGGAGATTCAACTACATCAGGGATGAGGTTGAAAAGGGAAAGATATGTATTCACAAAGTTCACACAGATCAAAATGTTGCGGATCCACTCACGAAGCTTTTACATGGGCCAAAACATGAGGGACATGTTTGTGCATTAGGGCTTCGATATTCTAGTGATTGGAATTGATCTACTTTATGTATTGTAACGGAACGAATTAGTTCAAACTCATTAATATAATTATGGTATTAATTTAATTATGAGTCATGTTCCAATTTAGCATATTTCATCCATGAATAAACTATTATTCTAAATTCCGTAGTTGATCACATTTGTGGGAACAAGTGTGAGGTTTAGACTATTATGAACTCGGATTGGTATACATTCATAGGTTGAATGTGGGGCAAGGTTGCAACCAAGGTTCATAGATATTTGTGGGAAACAAATATTGGAAGACCCGCTCTCAAGAATTACTGTATAGAACTTTTGTGGTTGATCACATGTAATCTTGAGTAAAGGCGAATATCATTGTATCCTCTGACCTGAGATACATATTGGGTTCGGATATTCACCAAGTACTGTGCCTTGATTCTTTCCTTCGCTATTCTGAAACATGGTAGTACATAAGGAAGAACTCAGGTATATTACAAAGTGTACATCTAGGACGTATGTAGTCAAGATGGAATTTGTCCCTCTTATTCGTTGAGAGTCAGATGTCTAAGGCCTGAAAAGTTAAATCTATAAGAGAGTGATCACTCTGTATCTCTTGGATTTAACATGACATCTAGGACGAAAGGAAATAATGAAAGATTCACCTAATCATATTCGAGATGGGAACTCGAAAGGGATGATGTTATTGAATGGCACAAAGTCATAACATATTAGGGGTGATGGACGGTGTGTTAGGCTGTATCCATCACTTGCATTAATTTCTTATGTTTCTCGTGCAAGTGGGAGATTGAAGGTATTTTGTATGCCCGAGAGACATATTAAATTAATGTGGCTAATATGTTATGATCCAAGTCGGGTCATACCCAATAACAAACTTACCGACACCTCATACGTATTTGATCTTAACGATTGGATCATTAAACAAATACGCAGCACTTGGATTTTAGAAAATCGGGTTTCTAAAATATTATCACTTGAGATAAATTATTTGGATAATTTATATATACTTGTTTATGGGTTTAAATGATTATATTGTGTTATATTTTATAAAAGGTTTTATAAAATATATATAAGTAACAAAATAATACATAAGTTTATAATAAGTTTATAAACTTTTATAAACTTACATGTATTATTATTAAACAAATATGTGGCAGAATTTTGGACTCCAAGGAAGGGCTCACATGCTTGTTTTGTTACTTTTAATACTACACAACTCCTCATAAGCATGCTTAACACTTCTACCAAGTATTGCACTTATTCTCTCAAGTGATACACATCAAAATACTTCAAAAAAAACTGCATTATCCTCTAAAAACAGGCTGCTGGAGCCGTGGCCTTTTGGAAGGCAAAAGGGATTCATAATTTATTTTTTTGAAGCTCATTCAAGTGAAGATTAAATCCTAACCAAAAGCTAGGGTGTTGGTGGAAAGTTTGGGGTATAACTACTTGAGGTTTCATACTTTTGGAGCTCCATTCATCATCATCATCTTCATCACTCATCAACAAGCTTGGAGTAGGTATAAACTCTTTTCTTGCTTGTAGTTTGTAAGTATGTTTCACAACTTGATCCTAATTGGGATTTAACTTTAAATGGTTAAAGTTTAACATGTTCTAAAATAGTAATTACATGCTTCCGCTTTATCTTATTTACTAAATGGTTTTAGAAATAATGGAACTTGTTAAATCCCAACAAGTTCGAGTCCATCAGATTTCGATAGCTATTTCGATAGTTATTCCGACAGCTATTTCGATATGGATTTCCACTCGAGCTCCGAAAGCAGAGTAACCGGAATGAATCGATCAATTAGCCATCATCTATTCTGAATGAAATGGATATGGGTTCGTAGTCGACTTAATCAATGGAAACGCGAAGAAGGCGATCATTTCCACTAACCAAATTCACCTCTTGACAATGAACCTAAAACGTTTACCGGAGAACCTGTTCGAGACACCATTTTCTCTCTCATTTCCAAAGTATCTCATCACGATCATATACTATCTCAGATTCTAAACCTCATTCATCCGCTCGTCCGAACCGACAATCATCCCGGTGTAATAGAAGAAGTTAACGAACTTCGCGCATAAGTTGTACTCTTGGAAAATATGGTGCAAAACGTACCAGCTTCATCCAAATCACCGGCACCAACAGTACCACCAACAACCCAAATTTTAATATCACATGCCTCAACATCTCAATCTATACCTCGAGTATAATCATCATTCTACATGACGTTCTACATCAGTTATCTTCGTTCGACATGGTGATTATGTAATCTCTAATGTTTTAGAGATTATTTATTCTAGTTCCAACTGAAAACTAAATGAGTTTAATATCATGTTAACTCATTAAATTCATGATTACATCTGAAGAAAATATATATGTATATATGTTTTCATAAAGATTGTAATTAAAAATTCTTTTGTACAAACTGTTAATAATAAAAATATTTTAACGGGTAGGTAATACCAGAGGAATATTTAAATTTCACATTAATAAGTTACACTGTATATTCTTCGAATCTGATTCAACAGTTATTCACTATCCTATTTACAACCACCGGGATACTTATCCGTTCACCAAAGAATAATATTTTCATTCAAATTCAATTTCATATTTGGATTTTGACCTATCAGAATCCAACAAGTGACATAATGAAGAAATAATGGACACAATAAAAATTGATTAGAAACAGACTAATTAGCAATATTAAATTTTATCAAGAAACCACGCTAACAAAATCCTAGCTAACTGTTCCTAGCAAACTGTTAATTCCGTATTACATTTTATTTATCGCAATTTATTTTATCGCAAATTATATTCTTGCAATTTTATTTATTGTCATTTAATTTCTGTTATTTACTTTACGCACTTTATTTATCGTCATTTAATTTATGTTATTTATTTTACGCACTTTAAATATCGGGACACGTATACAAGGTTTTCACATATCATATCGACACATATATATATATTATTTGGAATCACCATAGACACTCTATATGCAGTAATGATCGAGTTCTCTATACAGGGTTGAGGTTGATTCTATAATAATATATATACTTTGAGTTGTGATCGAGTCTGAGACATGTACACGGGTCACGATACGTATTAATTAATTCAAATATTATATATTAAACTATATATGAATGATTGCACTGTCAACTGTAGACTATCGACTGTGGACTAATAACATTGGACAATTAAAATGAATTAAAATATTGAATATAACATATGAAACTAAACAATTCTTCAAGTTTGC
The DNA here is from genome assembly GCF_046630445.1 of Rutidosis leptorrhynchoides. NCBI lineage: Eukaryota > Viridiplantae > Streptophyta > Magnoliopsida > Asterales > Asteraceae > Rutidosis > Rutidosis leptorrhynchoides. The sequence continues at coordinate 275,618,820 of NC_092340.1, read as the reverse complement.
CACTTGATTTCGTCTTAAACCTCATTTGTATCTTCACGATTACATTCTGCGTTCAAACCTTTTATGATTCTTGAAAACACCTCAATCGATAGGATGAATCAACCGCACTTCATCTACGGAAGGAAAGATTTATGCATATAGTTATGCACCTGAGAAACTTTCAGCAATTGAGTAAAAGTTCAACACGTAGCCGCGTCAGATCCTTTGGCATTTATTAACAAAAACAACTTTGCGATCCCTTTTCAAAATTAGCCAATTTTGTCACAGCTCCAACAAGTCAACTTCGACTTTTCGTACGAAACAACCTTATTATAACGTTTATATATACGCGTGCTCTTTTATTGTTACCAGGTAACCTTTCATATTCCATCATATTACCATCAGCGTTTAATCATCTAAAAACACAATTCTCCTGAAACCACCTCGGATTAATAACCGATGATTCAGATATCATAGCATTAAATGCAGAGGAAACAGAAAAATGGTAGATGGTCTAAACGGACAAAAGTTTGATGATAAAGAAAGGAGTGTTTGGAACGCTCGATAGAAAATTGGGTATTGAAAAACAGATTGAGTTACCCATGAAGGAGACCAAGGACAAATACAAGGACCAAATCCTATATTCAAAGGATTCAGGTAATTCTGGATCCGTTGAAATCTTTAGAGAATATCTTGCTCCGAAGTCATGTTAAAATCTTGCAGAAAATCTTTCTCCATCAACCGTCGAACTTAGAAATTCCAAAATATCATCATCAATATCTTTGATATTTCTGAGGATATTTTCATAAATATTCTCGTCCGAAATTATAAACCTCTTTGTGCTTCCTGTGTATCAATATATTGGAAACATTCAATAGAAAATATAGTACCGAAAAGCAGATTATGCGAAACTATGAAGAAAGCTGTGGATAAATCACAAAGAATAAGTTTGACTTCAAAGAATTCAATGTCTGCTAAAGTCTATAGTGAATAACTTGCTCTTTACTCTAAACCCTTGCAGACAATAGTTTCTATCATCCTCTGATCTTAGATATTCTGAGATATTATCGTACCTTTCATTATAAATATCCTCCATATTTCTGGAGATATTTTTATAACTATTCTTATCTGAAATCATTAATCTTTTCGTGCTATCAGTATTACATCATATAGAAACTGTTAGTTTCTATATTCTGTAAATTTTCAAGCTTAAAATATGAATGTTATTGAAGTAATGATGGGAACTGATGCATGAGTTAGTATAATATAATGACACTTGATCAACGTGATTATATTACAGTAAGTCATGCTGAGTTTCTAAATGAAACGTGATGATTCACAGATCATAACATCATCATGTGCCATGTTACATAACTCTTTCATCCTACTTAACTCCGTAACAAATCAAGAAAATGTATTCTTGATGGTTCTATCTTCCATGATGTTGATAAATTTGAAAATCAAATCGTGCTATCACGTTCCTTCATGCTTAGAACATTATAATCATTCGAAACTCTATATCTATAAATTCTGGACCATTATTCGCTTGACTTGAAGTCGGGAAGAGAAAACAAAAGCATAGAGCTTTGAAATATAAGGGAGAATATAAAGTCCGATAACAACACATAAATTACAAACCGTGTATATCAATGTTTATCGCAACATAAAGACACGGGAGAATTAAAAACATTATAATCCCGAGGGTGAAGTAGAAGAAAGCAGATTCCTCTGGTGGAAGTTGGAAAAGGAGAATGATTGTTGCGATAGTAAGGATGAGGACAAGGATCAGAACTGGATTGATCATTTTCAGAATCTTTTGGATGTATGAACTAAGAAAGAAAGTATAAGAATGGTGAGAATAATGGAAAGGAAGAGCTTAATTTATACTGGAAATATCAGACGTAGTAATCCGGGCAGATCACCGTATTTAATTAAAGAGATCTTAATTTCCATAAATCCCGAAGAATCAGATTTTATAGATCTTCAAGATTTTCTTTAAATCCCTTAAATTCCGGAATTCAACCAAGGCAATGTCAAAAGTTAAGACGCGCCTTATTTTCTAAATTCGAACCTGACTACGTCAAAAGTTAAAAACAAATCTTTGTTTCTCATTTCATCCTTTTGTGAATAGCTTCATTCGCACTCTTCGAATAATCGAATTATTTTTATCCATATTACTCAATGATGATAAAACTCAAGTTATCAACTCATATTCGTCAGGAAAACATATTTATTGTTAGCTATGACGACCTCACTCAAATTTCGGGACGAAATTTCTTTAACGGGTAGGTACTGTGATGACCCGGGAATTTCTGACCAAATTTAAACATAATCTTATATGATTCGACTCGATAAGCAAAGTCTATTAAACCGAGTCTCATTATGTTTGAACTATTTCATGATAACATTTGGCCTTTAACTATTTCTGACGATTCACGAACCTTTAATTGTAACTAAGAATGTAAATATAAATAATTATATATAAAACTAATTATATTAGTATTAATGAACTATTAAGTAATTTTGTTATTATAAAAGATAACATTTAATAACTAAAGATTTTCATTTTGAATATATATAGTATATTGTATATAAATGATTCAAACATATTTTACCAACGTTATCAAAATATTAAATGTACAATGTTATACTTTGTAGTTAATTGTTTAATATACATAATTAATCATCTACTCAACATTTAAAACATGATTTTATATATATGGTAGTATACATATATACATAAATATAACTATATATATATGATTTTATACATAATTATTATATTATGTATATGTAGAAATTTATAATATATCTATGATGAAATAATGTACTATTTTAATAAATATATATAATACTTACATATATAAAACATTTATATTTTTCATAATTACATACATAAGTATAATATAATTAGTATGTAAATAAATATTATAATATATTTATATTAAAATGCATAAATATATAATATTCAGTATATGTTACAATACATATTACATAATTATTAAATATTGCATAATAATAGATGATATTAATAAATTAAATTTAAATACAAATATAGTTGTTGTAGTAATGTTATTTGTATCGTCAAATATCAATATTTGTATTCATAATATCACTTTATATCATATAAAGATGAAATTGGATGTATATATTAGATTATTATTACTAATATTATTATTATCGATAAAATATTAATATTATCATAATTAGTATGGTATTATTATTATTATTATTATTATTATTATTATCATTTTTACAATTATTATTATCATTAATATTATATTTATCATTATTATTAATTTTATTAATATTATTAGATATTAATAGTATTTTTATTATATATTCTTATTATTAATTAAAAAAAACAGTAGGGATCTATATTATACGCGTGACCTCTGTATCCTTTATCTCTATTATTTTTTTTTTCGTTTCTTTCCTGCTCCCAACTCGTGAACCTGTGTTGACATTTTCTCCATTTTTATCAACCGATCTCTATTATTACAACATGATTATGTATAATTGCAAATCAAATAAAAAGGAAATCCAATGGGATTAAAAAGCACATCGATATTTTTTTTTTCTTCTTCTCTGCACGCTCCAATTTTTTTTTCTCTTAATTCAATTTCGAATAAAGTTTCAAAATCTAAAAATGCAGAAAGGTTAGAAATCTTTCTTTGAATCTATCTGCAAAATCTCAACTCTCAAATCTTTATATCGATCTTGAATTTTGAAGTCAAATTTAGTTTAAAAAAAGTCAACAATTGTTCTTGAGACAAATTCGCGTTCGTGTATATGTTTCTGATCAAATTGACGATTCCAGTAGTTTTTATACATGTTTAGAAAACTATTTCGTGTTATAAACATTATCTATAATGATAGCTATTACGAAATCAATTTTTTTTTTGTTCCAAGAACCGACGCTGCAGTAGGCCTTTAGTATATTTTTTTTTTATTTTAGAACCCAAATTATTATTTTTTCTGTAATGTTTTGAAGCTTTAAAGGGAACCCCGATTTTGTTTTTTTTTTGGTTATTGATGTTTTGTTGAATCCATGAGACTTGTGGAGAAGAAGAGGAATAGAAGAAAAACAGTTTATATATAAAATTTAAATTCGATATTAGTACAGAGAATCAGAGTTGGTGGGATGGTCGAGAGTGTTTGCGTGTGAGCATGTGGTCACGAGATCGAGTCCAGAGGACGGCAGTTTCTTTTTTTTTTGAAACTCTTTTCATGTGAGGTAGTTTTCTTTTCTAATTTTATTATTGTTATTATATATTAATTATTATTAGTATTATTATTATTAGTGTGATTGTTTTGATTGTTATTGTTATTGTTATTATTAGTATCATACTTGTTATCATATTTGAAAGTATTATAGACATTACTATTATTATTATGATAGGTATTAATAATATTATTATTAGTAATAAACTTATCATTTTAGTATTTTAGCATCATTAGGATTATGATTATGATTATCATTATTATTATTATGAAGGAAATAAAAATATATTATTATCATCAATATTAGAATTTGTACCGGTTTATAAATAATAGTATCATCAGTACATTTACAATTAATAATATCATATTTATCAGTATCATCATTAATATTTACTAGTATTATTATGATTATCATTTATCATTTTATAAATATTAGAACCCTTATTATTAACATAAGTATGGTATTAGTATTAATATTATTTTAGAGTTATTATTATTAGTATCATTAACAGTTATCATTTTCATTTTTTTTGCTATTAGTATTATCATTATTAATAAAATTATTATTATTATTAGTAAATCATTATTATCTAAATTATTATTTTAACAAATAAATCTTTTGTACACTATATATATACTTATGGTATATACTAGGATTGTATTAATAATTCACATAACAAACTAATAAAATTTCATAAATACAATACTAACCACAAATATATGTATATAAATATATTAATGTCACTATTTATATAAACGTAAATCATTATAGATATATATACATAAAATCGATATATATATATATATATAATATAACTTAAAATATAATATAAGTATACGTTTTAAAATAAACGTTAGAATAAATTCTACAAAACTATAATATATAAATAATACATATTAATAAATGAAATTTTGTAACTTACATTATACGTATTAATATATACACAATTGATATAGGTTCGTGAATCCGAGGCTAACCCTGCATTGTTCAATGACGTCATATATATTTTTACTACAAAATACAGTATCGTGAGTTTCATTTGCCTTTTTACCCTTTATATTTTTGGGCTGAGAATACATGCGCAACTTTTATAACTGTTTTACGAAATTGACACAAGTACGTGAAACTACATTCTATGGTTGGATTATCGAAGTCGAATATGCCCCTTTTTATTAAGTCTGGTAATCTAAGAATTAGGGAACAGACACCCTAATTGACGCGAATCCTAAAGATAGATCTATCGGGCCCAACAAGCCCCATCCAAAGTACCGGATGTTTTAGTACTTCGAAATTTATATCATGTCCGAAGGAGGATCCCGGAATGATGGGGATATTCTTATATATGCATATTGTTAATGTCGGTTACCAGGTGTTCAATCCATATGAATGATATTTTTATCTCTATGCATGGGACGTATGTTTATGAGAAATGGAAATCTGAAATCTTGTGGTCTATTAAAATGATGGAAACGATTGTTTAAGTTAAACTAATGAACTCACCAACCTTTTGGTTGACACTTTAAAGCATGTTTATTCTCAGGTACGAAAGAAATCTTCCGCTGTGTATTTGCTCATTTTATAGATATTACTTGGAGTCATTCATGGCATATTTCAAAAGACGTTGCATTCGAGTCGTCGAGTTCATCAAGATTATTATCAAGTCAATTATAGTTGGATATATTATGAAATGGTATGCATGCCTGTCAACTTTCGATGTAATGAAAGTTTGTCTTTTCAAAAACGAATGCAATGTTTGTAAAATGTATCATATAGAGGTCAAGTACCTCGCGATGTAATCAACTGTTGTGAATCGTTTATAATCGATATGGACTTCGTCCGGATGGATTAGGACGGGTCTTCACAGTTGGTATCAGAGCGGTGGTCTTAGCGAACCAGGTCTTGCATTAGTGAGTCTAACTGATAGTCGTTAGAATGCATTAATGAGTCTGGACTTCGACCGTGTCTGCATGTCAAAAGTTTTGCTTATCATTTAGTGTCGAAAAATGATTTGCTTATCATCCTTAAAGTCTAAGACACATCTTACTGCCTTTATTGCATAGACAGTGTATAGTTAAATTCATATCTTAGCGTATCTGTTATTGTTACCTTTGCCTGACAGCTTCCGTAGATTCCTCCGTAGCTTATGGGATTTTAGTATTATATATGCATATGTAAATTATGTATTGCAGGGTACTAATCTACATCCTATAATCTATTTCTTATCGAAAATCCTTCATTTGATCATACGAGATGAATCCCTCAACCAGTTCGAGTCCATCAGATTTCGATAGCTATTTCGATAGTTATTCCGACAGCTATTTCGATATGGATTTCCACTCGAGCTCCGAAAGCAGAGTAACCAGAATGAATCGATCAATTAGCCATCATATATTCTGAATGAAATAGAGATGGGTTCGTAGTCGACTTAATCAATGGAAACGCGAAGAAGGCGATCATTTCCACTAACCAAATTCACCTCTTGACAATGAACCTAAAACGTTTACCGGAGAACCTGTTCGAGACACCATTTTCTCTCTCATTTCCAAAGTATCTCATCACGATCATATACTATCTCAGATTCTAAACCTCATTCATCCGCTCGTCCGAACCGACAATCATCCCGGTGTAATAGAAGAAGTTAACGAACTTCGGCAATAAGTTGTACTCTTGGAAAATATGGTGCAAAACGTACCAGCTTCATCCAAATCACCGGCACCAACAGTACCACCAACAACCCAAATTTCAATATCACATGCCTCAACATCTCAATCTATACCTCGAGTATAATCATCATTCTACATGACGTTCTACATCAGTTATCTTCGTTCGACATGGTGATTATGTAATCTCTAATGTTTTAGAGATTATTTATTCTAGTTCCAACTGAAAACTAAATGAGTTTAATATCATGTTAAATCATTAAATTCATGATTACATCTGAAGAAAATATATATGTATATATGTTTTCATAAAGATTGTAATTAAAAATTCTTTTGTACAAACTGTTAATAATAAAAATATTTTAACGGGTAGGTAATACCCGAGGAATATTTAAATTTCACATTAATAAGTTACACTGTATATTCTTCGAATCTGATTCAACAGTTATTCACTATCCTATTTACAACCACCGGGATACTTATCCGTTCACCAAAGAATAATATTTTCATTCAAATTCAATTTCATATTTGGATTTTGACCTATCAGAATCCAACAAGTGACATAATGAAGAAATAATGGACACAATAAAAATTGATTAGAAACAGACTAACTAACAATATTAAATTTTATCAAGAAACCACGCTAACAAAATCCTAGCTAACTGTTTCTAGCTAACTGTTAATTCCGTATTACATTTTATTTATCGCAATTTATTTATCGCAATTTATTTTATCGCAATTTATATTCTTGCAATTTTATTTATTGTCATTTAATTTCTGTTATTTACTTTACGCACTTTATTTATCGTCATTTAATTTATGTTATTTATTTTACGCACTTTAAATATCGGGACACGTATACAAGGTTTTCACATATCATATCGACACATCTATATATATTATTTGGAATCACCATAGACACTCTATATGCAGTAATGATCGAGTTCTCTATACAGGGTTGAGGTTGATTCTATAATAATATATATACTTTGAGTTGTGATCGAGTCTGAGACATGTACACGGGTCACGATACGTATTAATTAATTCAAATATTATATATTAAACTATATATGAATGATTGCACTGTCAACTGTGGACTATCGACTGTGGACTAATAACATTGGACAATTAAAATGAATTAAAATATTGAATATAACATATGAAACTAAACAATTCTTCAAGTTTGCCACTTGATTTCGTCTTAAACCTCATTTGTATCTTCACGATTACATTCTGCGTTCAAACCTTTTATGATTCTTGAAAACACCTCAATCGATAGGATGAATCAACCGCACTTCATCTACGGAAGGAAAGATTTATGCATATAGTTATGCACCTGAGAAACTTTCGGCAATTGAGTAAAAGTTCAACACGTAGCCGCGTCAGATCCTTTGGCATTTATTAACAAAAACAACTTTGCGATCCCTTTTCAAAATTAGCCAATTTTGTCACAGCTCCAACAAGTCAACTTCGACTTTTCGTACGAAACAACCTTATTATAACGTTTATATATACGCGTGCTCTTTTATTGTTACCAGGTAACCTTTCATATTCCATCATATTACCATCAGCGTTTAATCATCTAAAAACACAATTCTCCTGAAACCACCTCAGATTAATAACCGATGATTCAGATATCATAGCATTAAATGCAGAGGAAACAGAAAAATGGTAGATGGTCTAAACGGACAAAAGTTTGATGATAAAGAAAGGAGTGTTAGGAACGCTCGATAGAAAATTGGGTATTGAAAAATAGATTGAGTTACCCATGAAGGAGACCAAGGACAAATACAAGGACCAAATCCTATATTCAAAGGATTCAGGTAATTCTGGATCCGTTGAAATCTTTAGAGAATATCTTGCTCCGAAGTCATGTTAAAATCTTGCAGAAAATCTTTCTCCATCAACCGTCGAACTTAGAAATTCCAAAATATCATCATCAATATCTTTGATATTTCTGAGGATATTTTCATAAATATTCTCGTCCGAAATTATAAACCTCTTCGTGCTTCCTGTGTATCAATATATTGGAAACATTCAATAGAAAATATAGTACCGAAAAGCAGATTATGCGAAACTATGAAGAAAGCCGTGGATAAATCACAAAGAATAAGTTTGACTTCAAAGAATTCAATGTCAGCTAAAGTCTATAGTGAATAACTTGCTCCTTACTCTAAACCCTTGCAGACAATAGTTTCTATCATCCTCTGATCTTAGATATTCTGAGATATTATCGTACCTTTCATTATAAATATCCTCCATATTTCTGGAGATATTTTTATAACTATTCTTATCTGAAATCATTAATCTTTTCGTGCTATCAGTATTACATCATATAGAAACTGTTAGTTTCTATATTCTGTAAATTTTCAAGCTTAAAATATGAATGTTATTGAAGTAATGATGGGAACTGATGCATGAGTTAGTATAATATAATGACACTTGATCAACGTGATTATATTACAGTAAGTCATGCTGAGTTTCTAAATGAAACGTGATGATTCACAGATCATAACGTCATCATGTGCCATGTTACATAACTCTTTCATCCTACTTAACTCCGTAACAAATCAAGAAAATGTATTCTTGATGGTTCTATCTTCCGTGATGTTGATAAATTTGAAAATCAAATCGTGCTATCACGTTCCTTCATGCTTAGAACATTATAATCATTCGAAACTCTATATCTATAAATTCTGGACCATTATTCGCTTGACTTGAAGTCGGGAAGAGAAAACAAAAGCATAGAGCTTTGAAATATAAGGGAGAATATAAAGTCCGATAACAACACATAAATTACAAACCGTGTATATCAATGTTTATCGCAACATAAAGACACGGGAGAATTAAAAACATTATAATCCCGAGGGTGAAGTAGAAGAAAGCAGATTCCTCTGGTGGAAGTTGGAAAAGGAGAATGATTGTTGCGATAGTAAGGATGAGGACAAGGATCAGAACTGGATTGATCATTTTCAGAATCTTTTGGATGTATGAACTAAGAAAGAAAGTATAAGAATGGTGAGAATAATGGAAAGGAAGAGCTTAATTTATACTGGAAATATCAGACGTAGTAATCCGGGCAGATCACCGTATTTAATTAAAGAGATCTTAATTTCCATAAATCCCGAAGAATCAGATTTTATAGATCTTCAAGATTTTCTTTAAATCCCTTAAATTCCGGAATTCAACCAAGGCAATGTCAAAAGTTAAGACGCGCCTTATTTTCTAAATTCGAACCTGACTACGTCAAAAGTTAAAAACAAATCTTTGTTTCTCATTTCATCCTTTTGTGAATAGCTTCATTCGCACTCTTCGAATAATCGAATTATTTTTATCCATATTACTCAATGATGATAAAACTCAAGTTATCAACTCATATTCGTCAGGAAAACATATTTATTGTTAGCTATGACGACCTCACTCAAATTTCGGGACGAAATTTCTTTAACGGGTAGGTACTGTGATGACCCGGGAATTTCTGACCAAATTTAAACATAATCTTATATGATTCGACTCGATAAGCAAAGTCTATTAAACCGAGTCTCATTATGTTTGAACTATTTCATGATAACATTTGGCCTTTAACTATTTCCGACGATTCACGAACCTTTAATTGTAACTAAGAATGTAAATATAAATAATTATATATAAAACTAATTATATTAGTATTAATGAACTATTAAGTAATTTTGTTATTATAAAAGATAACATTTAATAACTAAAGATTTTCATTTTGAATATATATAGTATATTGTATATAAATGATTCAAACATATTTTACCAACGTTATCAAAATATTAAATGTACAATGTTATACTTTGTAGTTAATTGTTTAATATACATAATTAATCATCTACTCAACATTTAAAACATGATTTTATATATATGGTAGTATACATATATACATAAATATAACTATATATATATGATTTTATACATAATTATTATATTATGTATATGTAGAAATTTATAATATATCTATGATGAAATAATGTACTATTTTAATAAATATATATAATACTTACATATATAAAACATTTATATTTTTCATAATTACATACATAAGTATAATATAATTAGTATGTAAATAAATATTATAATATATTTATATTAAAATGCATAAATATATAATATTTAGTATATGTTACAATACATATTACATAATTATTAAATATTACATAATAATAGATGATATTAATAAATTAAATTTAAATACAAATATAGTTGTTGTAGTAATGTTATTTGTATCGTCAAATATCAATATTTGTATTCATAATATCACTTTATATCATATAAAGATGAAATTGGATGTATATATTAGATTATTATTACTAATATTATTATTATCGATAAAATATTAATATTATCATAATTAGTATGGTATTATTATTATTATTATTATTATTATCATTTTTACAATTATTATTATCATTAATATTATATTTATCATTATTATTAATTTTATTAATATTATTAGATATTAATAGTATTTTTATTATATATTCTTATTATTAATTAAAAAAAACAGTAGGGATCTATATTATACGCGTGACCTCTGTATCCTTTATCTCTATTATTTTTTTTTTTTTGTTTCTTTCCTGCTCCCAACTCGTGAACCTGTGTTGACATTTTCTCCATTTTTATCAACCGATCTCTATTATTACAACATGATTATGTATAATTGCAAATCAAATAAAAAGGAAATCCAATGAGATTAAAAAGCACATCGATATTTTTTTTTTCTTCTTCTCTGCACGCTCCAATTTTTTTTTCTCTTAATTCAATTTCGAATAAAGTTTCAAAATCTAAAAATGCAGAAAGGTTAGAAATCTTTCTTTGAATCTATCTGCAAAATCTCAACTCTCAAATCTTTATATCGATCTTGAATTTTGAAGTCAAATTTAGTTTAAAAAAAGTCAACAATTGTTCTTGAGACAAATTCGCGTTCGTGTATATGTTTCTGATCAAATTGACGATTCCAGTAGTTTTTATACATGTTTAGAAAACTATTTCGTGTTATAAACATTATCTATAATGTTATCTATTACGAAATCAATTTTTTTTTTGTTCCAAGAACCGACGCTGCAGTAGGCCTTTAGTATATTTTTTTTTTATTTTAGAACCCAAATTATTATTTTTTCTGTAATGTTTTGAAGCTTTAAAGGGAACCCCGATTTTGTTTTTTTTTTGGTTATTGATGTTTTGTTGAATCCATGAGACTTGTGGAGAAGAAGAGGAATAGAAGAAAAACAGTTTATATATAAAATTTAAATTCGATATTAGTACAGAGAATCAGAGTTGGTGGGATGGTCGAGAGTGTTTGCGTGTGAGCATGTGGTCACGAGATCGAGTCCAGAGGACGGCAGTTTCTTTTTTTTTTTGAAACTCTTTTCATGTGAGGTAGTTTTCTTTTCTAATTTTATTATTGTTATTATATATTAATTATTATTAGTATTATTATTATTAGTGTGATTGTTTTGATTGTTATTGTTATTGTTATTATTAGTATCATACTTGTTATCATATTTGAAAGTATTATAGACATTACTATTATTATTATGATAGGTATTAATAATATTATTATTAGTAATAAACTTATCATTTTAGTATTTTAGCATCATTAGGATTATGATTATGATTATCATTATTATTATTATGAAGGAAATAAAAATATATTATTATCATCAATATTAGAATTTGTACCGGTTTATAAATAATAGTATCATCAGTACATTTACAATTAATAATATCATATTTATCAGTATCATCATTAATATTTACTAGTATTATTATGATTATCATTTATCATTTTATAAATATTAGAACCCTTATTATTAACATAAGTATGGTATTAGTATTAATATTATTTTAGAGTTATTATTATTAGTATCATTAACAGTTATCATTTTCATTTTTTTTGCTATTAGTATTATCATTATTAATAAAATTATTATTATTATTAGTAAATCATTATTATCTAAATTATTATTTTAACAAATAAATCTTTTGTACACTATATATATACTTATGGTATATACTAGGATTGTATTAATAATTCACATAACAAACTAATAAAATTTCATAAATACAATACTAACCACAAATATATGTATATAAATATATTAATGTCACTATTTATATAAACGTAAATCATTATAGATATATATACATAAAATCGATATATATATATATATATATAATATAACTTAAAATATAATATAAGTATACGTTTTAAAATAAACGTTAGAATAAATTCTACAAAACTATAATATATAAATAATACATATTAATAAATGAAATTTTGTAACTTACATTATACGTATTAATATATACACAATTGATATAGGTTCGTGAATCCGAGGCTAACCCTGCATTGTTCAATGACGTCATATATATTTTTACTACAAAATACAGTATCGTGAGTTTCATTTGCCTTTTTACCCTTTATATTTTTGGGCTGAGAATACATGCGCAACTTTTATAACTGTTTTACGAAATTGACACAAGTACGTGAAACTACATTCTATGGTTGGATTATCGAAGTCGAATATGCCCCTTTTTATTAAGTCTGGTAATCTAAGAATTAGGGAACAGACACCCTAATTGACGCGAATCCTAAAGATAGATCTATCGGGCCCAACAAGCCCCATCCAAAGTACCGGATGTTTTAGTACTTCGAAATTTATATCATGTCCGAAGGAGGATCCCGGAATGATGGGGATATTCTTATATATGCATATTGTTAATGTCGGTTACCAGGTGTTCAATCCATATGAATGATATTTTTATCTCTATGCATGGGACGTATGTTTATGAGAAATGGAAATCTGAAATCTTGTGGTCTATTAAAATGATGGAAACGATTGTTTAAGTTAAACTAATGAACTCACCAACCTTTTGGTTGACACTTTAAAGCATGTTTATTCTCAGGTACGAAAGAAATCTTCCGCTGTGTATTTGCTCATTTTATAGATATTACTTGGAGTCATTCATGGCATATTTCAAAAGACGTTGCATTCGAGTCGTCGAGTTCATCAAGATTATTATCAAGTCAATTATAGTTGGATATATTATGAAATGGTATGCATGCCTGTCAACTTTCGATGTAATGAAAGTTTGTCTTTTCAAAAACGAATGCAATGTTTGTAAAATGTATCATATAGAGGTCAAGTACCTCGCGATGTAATCAACTGTTGTGAATCGTTTATAATCGATATGGACTTCGTCCGGATGGATTAGGACGGGTCTTCACAATATTCGGTCTAATAATTCAACATAGAATGTAGTTTTGAGTACTTTTGTCTATTTCGTCAAACATTTATAAAAGCAGCGCATGTATTCCCAGTCCCAAAAATATATATTGCAAAAGCATTTAAAAAGGGAGCAAATAAAACTCACTATACGATATTTTGTAGTAAAAATATGCATACGACGATACTGAACAATGCAGGGTTGCCCTCGGATTCACGAACTTATATCAAGTATATATATTAACACATATCATATTTAATCAACTAATTTTATTTATTTTATAATGTATTAAGATTAATATTTTTATATATATAATTACATTAATACATATAATATGTTAAAATATATATATGATATATATAATTTAATTAATGTTATATCAATAAAATAATATATTAGTTAATATATTAAAAAAATATTAGTATGTAATATTAGTATATTTGTCATATATTTTTATATAATTAATATTTAATTGTTATAATATTAATAATAGGAATGATATTAATAATAATGATACTTGTAATAATACTAATGATAATACTAATAATAATGTTAATAATAATGATAATAATAATAATAATAATAATAATAATAAAATATATAAAAATTTTAATAATGTTAGTAATAATAATAAAAATAAAAAGGTTGTATTATTTTTACAATAAAAATACTAATTTTGATAGAAATTCTTAATACTAATAATACTTAATAATAATACTTGTTAATAAATATATTAATATTAATAATAGTAATAATAATAAAAATGATAATAATAATTATAAAAATGATAATAATAATTATAAAAATGATAGTAATAATAATATTAATGATAATAATAATAAAATGTATTATTTTTGTAATAATAACAATAATAATCCAATTAATATTTAATATCAATAATAATAATCATCATATTAATAAAAGTAATAATAATAATAATAATAATAATAATAATAATAATAATAATAATAATAATAATAATAATAATAATAATAATAATAATAATAATAATAATAATAATAATAATAATAATAATAATAATAATAATAATAATAATAATAATAATAATAATAATAATAATAATAATAATAATAAAAGAGTACAACCTTTGAAGAAAGAAGCTTTAAAAATAAAACGTCACTGCTCGAGCTCGAACCCGTAACCTCTCATTCAACAGATACACGCCAACCACTGAACAATTATATATTTCTTGTAATATGTCACGTTTTTAGTTATATAACACATACAAAACTGTTATCCTTTTTCCTCACAAATTCATCTCCTCTTTTCATCATCATCTCCTTATCATGATATCGTCATCATCAACGATTCATGCTCACCATCATCATCACGAAATCACATCATCATCATTGTCCCATGATTATAAAATCACCATCATCAACATATTCGTTTCTGTAGTATCATCATCGGACAGAATTATTACAGCATCGTTAGCAATTAAAAAGGATTCGATGGTTTTTATTTTTGGGGTTTCAAATCGAACAGAAATAGAAGGTCGTACAGTAGGAACAGTAAGCAGCCTTCTTCCTTGAACGTGCTACTGTTCATCGTTGTTGAAATATGATCATCATTTTTCTTACCTTCTTCACAGTTCAAATCTAAACGGAAATAGATGGGTTAGAACAGAAATAAAGGAAAAGCAGTAGGAACAACTCCTATACCACTGAACAGAAATAGAAACATAAAGTGTGCAGTGGTTTGTTTCTTCTTGACAGAAAACAGGAATCACTATTGGGTTTGATGGTTGTTTGGGTTTGATCAAACACTAACAGAAAAGCTGA
The DNA here is from genome assembly GCF_046630445.1 of Rutidosis leptorrhynchoides. Lineage (NCBI taxonomy): Eukaryota > Viridiplantae > Streptophyta > Magnoliopsida > Asterales > Asteraceae > Rutidosis > Rutidosis leptorrhynchoides. The sequence continues at coordinate 275,602,903 of NC_092340.1, read as the reverse complement.
AGCAGTAGCAACAGCCTGTAGTGGTTTGATGGTGGTTTCGTTTGGTTTTGCAGGTGGTGGGTGTCGACCGAAGGGTAAACAGAAGACAAACTGCAGCATTGATAATCAAGGTTGATGTGGTGGTTTATGGTTGTTGGGTGATGATCATAGGTGGTGTTGTGGTGGTCATTCAGCCCGTCAGAGAACTGAAACCGAAACAAAGCATGTGGTGGTGGTTGTGGTATTCACGAAACAGGAGGTGGAAATTCAAGGTGTGATGGGGTGATTGATGGTAGTCGTGAGGGTGGTTGTAGGTTCATGGTGGTGTTTATTGAAGATGGAAGATAGTGGTGCTCGATGAATGGTTTACAGTGATCGTAGGTAGTGGTATTAAGTAGTTGTTCTTGGTTTTGATGGTTGATCGAATGAGCTAGATGGTGGCTGACGGTTGCCGGCGATGTGGTGGCGGTGATCATTGTACGGGTGTGGTGGTGTGTTTCTCGCATAAGCATATGCATCGTGTATATATATAAGTAAACTAAATTTTGATCTAATAATTCATAATAATAATATAATATAAATTATAATATACAATAATCATAAAACGTGGGAAAATGAAAAGAAGCAGCCTCCATTTTATCATCTTATGCTGACAGTTTATCACGGATGGCTATATCGTGTCCATTGCTAAACAGTTAACGTATAAAAGTGTTTCTAAAAATCCCAAATTTTCAGATTAAATATATTTAATTATTTCCATCATTAACTGTTTGAAACCTGATAAAAAATATTCGATAATTATTTATTTTATGTTCCACTTAATATGTACGGAGTACTAATATTTAAACTAAAAAGGTAAAAAAATATTTTTAACAAATCTAAAATCTTCGTAAACAATTTACAGTCCAACTTTTATCGTAATCCTTCATATATATGTATTAGATCTATATGAACACTAACGAAATGTTAACTGAGTATTACAATTGTTTACTATTTAAGCTCGAAATCATTTATTTTTAATATATTCTTTTTTTTCTATATATAAACAGTTATAAATAGCAAGTTTAACTACTAAAGTAAATATATTATATTTTTAAACAATTAGATTTAATATTATTTTATATATTTACAAGTAATGTTTATATGCATATATATATATATATATATATATATATATATATATATATATATATATATATATATATATATATATATATATATATATATATATATATATATATATATATATAATAATAGTTTTCATTACATCATATATTATTTTACATATTTATTTCCAACAATTTAATCATATATTATTTCAAATAATATTTCAAATTATTATATATATATATATATATATATATATATATATATATATATATATATATATATAAATATATATGTATCTATTTACAAATAATTGTTCGTGAAATCGTCGAGAATGGTCGAAGGTCAAATGAATGTTTGCAAACAGTTCAAAATTTTTGAGACTCGGGATAACAGACTTTGCTCATCGTGTCAAAAATATTAAATCGTATCGAGAGTTTGAGTTAAAATTAGTCGAAATTTTCCGGGTCGTCACACCAGTGTTGTACTAGAAGTGAATTGGGTATCCCACTTTGGAAGATTAAATTTGGACTTCAATCCCACATCATTAGCCGAGTTGTGCGCAATTAAGTCTCCGGCTAATTCTTTTGTCAAGTGATTTTATCAAATTATGTTGTGGCGCAACAAAATACACATATATCACTCCATTCGAGATCAACCCACGATACACAATTTGTCTAAGGTATAAGTGTCTAGACTTTCTCTCTTTTTTTAACTACATGCCTTGGTCATAGAACATCGCATGACTAGGGATCAAAATGACTTTAGTCTCATTCATTGACTTCAATCAGTTTTCCTTATGCAATCCTTTTATCCAAGGAATTATCAAATTCTTATTTTACCATAAGAAATTTGTGAGTATTTTTGATTAATCCGTCATTGTACATGTCGACTTTCCATAACTCACCAGTGTAAACCTATAATTTGTACACTCTTGATAAAGTATCTCCATTATAATTATGCACACAATTATTACCATTACATTGGATAGTGAGATTATAATTATAAACATACCTACGTCAATCCACTTCTAAACAAAGTATAAATGACAACAAGTTTATGGTGTCAATAATTTCAACATCCATCTTTTGATTCAAGATATCTCATTTATACCAAGTGTTAATATTCAATAACTTATAGATGTATCATCTTTTAGATCAATATTCAACTCAATACATTCTTAATATGCTTTAAGGATCCACATTGTGAATTAAACCATATTCCATGGTTGGCTTCTACAAGTATTATAATACTTAAACCACATCACAATATACTATACTAGACCATGCTTAATCTTTCCAACACATAGTTATATTGGTCACTACATGTAATCACATACATCATACCACCAATTTCCAAAGCATAAATTACATTCAATACCATACCGGTATTCGGAAACAATTCAGCAACATCTAATCCTCATTCCATATTAAAACATATTTGTTTCACTAACTTATACCTTCTTGATAGAACATCAAATGGTTTGTGAACATAACTCACATGAGAAATCCATAAATAAATACTTTATGTTTCTTTTATTATGAGAAACCCATGAATAGTCACTTCACAATCATGAAGAATGTTTAGTGACTTTTCCAAAGAATTATCATCACCCGTCAAATAGCTTAACAATTGTTATCAATTAAGCTATATCTTACCAACAATCACAATGTAAATAACCCATAGGGGGTATCCATGTCAATAGCCAAAAAGTATATAAACAACATTCTTTTATTGACATCACATATTCATGCATAATTGTATTAACATATTCACATCTAAAATGAAGTAAATTAAAGACATAACATTCATTTAGTTTCTATGTGTCAACATGCAATTATGATCACAACTCTTCATGTTGTTATATTAATTTATATAAGTCCATAATTTAACCAACCATAACCTAACCTCCATGAACAAATTTGTTTATCTTTAACAGATTCCATTATGTGGCCACCAACTTATTCATATTATTAATAAATAATATGTTAATCCCGACGTCAAAATCCATGTCAAACATTTGATCAATATACATGTGTATCCCATGAATTCATTAATATACAAAAATTTATGATCAAATGTAACGGCCAACATATCTCATTAACTGTATATATCCAAACCCAATCAAACTAAATTGAATTTACAAATAATTTAACTATGCCTAATGATAATATCATGACTTTAATATATAAAGGCAATCATACAATTTCTGTCATATATTGATGACAACATATGTTCATGATCAAATTACTTTCTATGATGAGTTCTTGAATCAAATCATCATTATTAGCATGCAATTAATGCTTTATGCATTTCTATTTATCTAAATCATGGCAACAGATTAATTAAGATGAATAGAAATTGTATTTGTCATGATGATTGAACCAATGTGTAGAATCATCACTTGAATCGTCAACCCATCAACTTGATAATTAATATCGCTTATACACATCCAATTTGAATCCCATGAAATTCATATCATTTCTTCCATACATCAAAATGCTTCCTTCAAACTTCACAAGTTTAACTAACTTGGAAGACAGTTTCTTAATAAATTCACCGGTCACCATTATTGCAAATGCTTGATTAGAATGTTATATATTGGGGCTAGGGTTGTAGATTATGACCACCGGATTGTTTCTTGAATCGTGTGAACACTTTTCTAATCAAGCATTTCAACCCTTTTAGCCACGGGGTACACGAAATCTTGATTGTGATAGGACAATGAATGATTTACCATCTTGGTTAAAAGATGATAAATCTAGCAATTGTAGATTGTATAATCTGGATATTATGTGTAGAAATCATGCTTAGAATGTTCAAATTCTGTAACAATTCTTCTGGAAATGAATCCATATATTCATAATAGTCGAAAAGATGCAATGAAGTGTTGCAATCTTTGGTAAATGGCCACAATCAAGTGCCACTACCCTTGGCAATGGACATGATTGAAAAGGTGCATTAATATCCTAATAAACAACTTAAACATGTCCAAAAATATCCAGGCAAACAAGGTAATCATTTGTGAACCATTGCAACTTGTACATTAAAAGTTGAAACAATTATGCAGAATTCGCATAGTGGTGCGGCGCACCAAAAAGGTGGTGCGGCGCACCATGGCCATTTCAAGATATACGGTGCGGCGCACCAAGTTATGGTGCGGTGTACCTGAAGACTTCTGGAAAAACTTTGGTCCCTTCATGTAATAGGTGCGGCGCACCAAGAATATGGTGCGGCACACCACCTGCCTGGACAACCAACCATAGTTTGTTTACTTACAAACTAAATCCCAAATCAAGCCATCTCTTTAATCCTTTGACGGACGTGAACTCTACACTTCTCGAATCCGTTCTAGAGTAACAAAAGATAGCTACCACTTTCAACCTAGTAAATTCATTCCGTTAAAATGATTCGTTGGATTTCACTAAAATCACCAACCTGTAAACAAAGTTCATACAAACATATATGCAATTGATACACAAACACATATACAACAGAATAAGCACAAACACACCGCCTACACAATTGTTCTACATGTTTGGGTAATTTGCAGAAGCACATATACATCAAAATTGCATAACAAAACTGTCATTACATCAAACATATGCATAACAGAAAGATCCATATTACATACTAACAAAAACATACACCACTCGAATAACACATGTTTCATCGGTAAATACCAAACTCACTTGAAGTTCTACTAACTAAACAACCAATTACGGATCAAAATAACCCCACCAAAAACTATAAACTTCAACTTAAGTAATTGACCATCTTTCTCTATAATAAATGCTTCCATCTTGAATAACACATGTTTCATCACACCACTTGAATAACACATGTTTCATCAGTAAATACCATTTATTTTGTAGTAGTACTAGTGAAGTGGTTCATTGTTTAAATCAATTATTCCTGCAAAATGAAAACAATTTTTCACACAAAAACCTAAATTACACTAATAAAAAAATTGGTAAATGGCATGCATTGTATGACAAAACTATTTGGTAACTTTAAATGCCTTTAGTAGTATATAGTGATACAATAGTTGTACCTATATGTTCCGTTTTTGAAGTCAAAACACAAACACACAAACACTTGTATGAGTAGGGAAACAAGGAATTAACCTAGTACGTACAGTCTTCCGCATCCTTAAACAATCATGAAATACAAGTGTGTTTAATTTCATGATTTCTTTCTCTGTTTCCTTCTTCAGAAGATTAAAACCATATTTCTTATTTCAAACACTAATTGTCTCGGATGATGATGGGATAACCATTGTTCTAACTCCAAATTCTCTAAGATCCTAATTATTTATCGTCATATTTAACAAACTCAAATGAGATATCCTAAATTTGTAATTTTAAACCAAGACTCACAGATTCAATCCCGTTCAACAGTTTGGCACACATTCTTTTTTTTATATGTGGCTCGGCCGTTGCAATAAACGGTATATCTGCTAAATTAGTCCCATGAACCCTAGACACAAATTATTAGTAAACTCGAAGTAAAACAAACGCATCTGAATATTCAAGAATTGAATACCTTATTGGTGCCATTGCAATAATTTCATCACTCATTTCAAGTATGGCAGTGAAGAAGCTGCTGAAATATGACCTACACAAATGTTTACAAAGCTTGTGATCAAGTCCTGAAATTTAGCTAAAAATTAGGGCAAAAGAATTAATCACTACTCACCCACAATTATAAACCACATTTCGAATCACATTAATCCTTGTGTGTCAATCTTTAATAAGCTCTAAGCAAGTCGTATTTAATTTGAGGATTACCACAAATACATTCAACATCCATTTTAAAAAAAACCCTAGTTGTTGGTTGAATATTGTCTATTAGAGCAGAATCAAGCACAATTGATTTTTCTAGGGTTGTAAGGACACACCTGATTCATCTTCTATTGAGAGAAGTGAAGAAATTCCCCTCATTGGTCCACCTCACCCTCGCCTCTCAAACTGTTCCTATTCACGTTCCAACGTCATTTTAGTTGATTGGATTGCTAAGTTGAAAGTGCTCGAACCATTGAAACGCTACACGTATTTTGGGAGTGTGGAGTACACGTTCGTAAAGTGTAAAATGGTTTGAGGTTATGTTAGTGAGCTTGGAAATAATGTTTGGAACATTAGAAATGCGAAACGCGACTTGAAAGGCTAACCACGCTTGAAAATAAGCTTAAAATTAATTTTTGGTGTGCAGTAGCTTTAAGCCGCGGCGCGGCTCCTGGGCCCGCGGCGCGGCTTAAAGCGTGATTTCGAGGTCGAGAGTTTTTGGCATGTTTGGAAGTGTGGTGCTTTGTTAGCCCGCGGCGCGGCTTAATACTGAACTCGCTGAAAAGGTGCCTTTTCAACCAAAAATGCACATTTGAACCCCAAACGTTTTGGGGTTGTTCCAGGGCATTTAACTGCGGTTTTTACATTTTTTAGACGATTTTAAGTCTAAATACCTGAATATTAACTTCCAAGTCACTAGTGGGTATGAATCAAATGTTGTGACTTTTCAATGAACCTTTTGACCCATTATAAATACACCCTTTATGTATTTGAAAAAGGTTCCAGATTTTTGATCTTTTCAAAACACTTTCAACACAAACAAATAGTTCGATATTCTCTGCAATTGTTTGATTGTTTTCTTTTAGCCAAGACAACAATCTCATCTTTGTCTTATCCCAATCGAAACTTCGTGTAACCCGTGGCTAATAGGGTCGAAATATTCGATTAGGAAAGTGTTCACACGATTCAAAGATCAATCCGGAGTCATCACCGTTTCAACGAAGGTTTACTTACAACCCCGATTTATAACATTTGGTATATGTGTGTTTACTAAATCCTTTTTTATTTTTTTTATTAGAAAGGGAACAAAAAAGGTCATGTTCACATTTCGTAAATTTGTTCTAGGATTGTAAGGTTTATATACCATGTTGCACATTTTATTTTAGCATGCAATTCGCAAAATGAGGTTGCTGAAGCAGCGCACTCTTGGATATGTTTATTTAAGTTTTTCTGAAATTTATCAAATGTAATACCCTCTCAAAGCTTTTAATTGATGTGGGTATATTTTGATTTTTGAGATTATCCTCCACCATCATCGATGTTGCTACCGCCGACGCCGTTCACCGTATTCCTCCACCGACTGCGTCGATCAACTCATGTTTCTTCGTTTGTTGTGAAGACATAAAATTTGCAGGGTTATAATTATTTCGTTCTAAAATCGACGAGGTACGAATTTTTTCTTGAATTTTATTGTTTTTGATTTCTAGATATTTTGATTCAGAATTGTGCGAGTGACTCACAATATAATAGTGTAATTTTTAATTTTATTATCTTAGCGTTTGTTTTGCATGATCAATTGATGATCGAGGTCTTTATTTTTTGTAGAAAGAGTTAAAGGTTCATTTTTTTGTCTATTGTAGGTGTTAGAGTTAGGTTTTTGCCGTCAAAATTAGCTTAGTTTTCTGATTTTGTTCATTTGTTTGTGTTTGTGATAGATCAGTCATCTAATGGTTTAAGATTACACAACTTAAATGGGATTGCTAAATCGTGTTGGCATATAAGAGAAATCACGGTGTTTGATTGTAAGTTATCTTTTATTTTATGTTTTCATTCTGGAAAAATATTTGTTAGTACTTTTTGCAATTGGTGATTACCATATTAATTGAATCTAGATTCTTAGGCATGAGTGGATAGTATACAATTTAAAAAGATATTTTGATTTAGCATGTTGAATTATCTTTAAAAAGTATATTATAAATTATAATGGGACAATAGGATGTGGCTTACAGCAGAAAGAGCATGCCTGCCCATACTGCAAGTTTCGTAAATGGTAATAATCTGATTTTAAATTATTTAGTCAGGTTATGACTTTATTAACCATGGGTTGTTTATATTTTTGATCGATTATTATTCTTTGTTACCAAAGCTTTAGACTTTTTTATTGTTGCAGGTGTGTTCGTTGATTGTTGATCAAGTATTGATTTGTTAAAGACCCAATTGTTTTTCACTGATTTCAATAAAACCCAATTGAAAACTACAGAGTGTTATTTAGTTTCTAGTACCCTTTTTATTTTGTTTTAGTTTATGCTTTTTAAAAAAAAAAAAAAAAAAAAAAAACTTCAGTTAATATTTGTGATTAATTATCGTTAGCCCTTTTATGCGAATTTTTTCCGCAAATGACCCTATAACCATTACATTTGCAGTTTCATTACAGTCGTTCGCTCAGACTTTGTTGTCGACAAAGTGTTTGAATTAAGAGTCACACCTTCAGAAGAAACATCAGCACCAAAGGATCGACCCATTGATCTCTCAGGCCAAAAAGAGCCCTCTACGCTGAGCCAGGTAAGCATCATCAAATTAATGTCCATAATATATTAACTTTGTATACTTCTATGCCATATCGTTGACAAAAAATATGACAAACATCACACACAGGTACATTCATCTATCAATCCAAAAAGAAAAGGGGTTGAAAATACTTTGAGAAGCTTTTGAAGAGTGCATCAGTAACCAACAACGTTCTCACATCTTCTGTACAAATGTAGCTTCTGTATGTACAGTGAAACAATATGTAAAACTACTACACAACTTTTGAATAGACATTGTATGTATAGTTGGCTGTAAACTTGGTCACCTTATGAACTAAGACTGCAACTATGGAATGTAATTTAAGTTTTCAATGTATGTATGTATTTAGCATGTTTGTATTTTGATGTTTAACCATTATGTACCCGTCAGTCTATATATTAAAACAGTTTAGGATGTAAATTATGGTAATTTTATAACCGTTTAATAATTTGGCATGTAATTTAAGTTTGTAATGAATAGCCATCGACGAATGATGGTAACTTTTTAACCGTAGAATACTTTGCCATGCAAACTGAATGTACAATGAATAGTCATCGAAACAATCACAAACAATTCTTAGTAGCGAAGCGCGTGCCCCTGAATCTTGTTTAATACTAGATAAAAAATGTTTACCAACGTGATTCGCACAGGTAGCCTACTTTACGGGCCAATAACAGGAGTTAGTTGCAGGGACTAGTTTGGGACATAATAATAAATTCAGTGACTAGGAGTGCAGGTATAAAATGCGAGTGACTAATTGGGCAAAAATCGAATAACACGTGGACTAATTGGGCAATTTTGTCTATAAATAATTTTGTGAAGTTTTAAGATTACAAAGAGCTAAATTAGATAAGAATGGTAGCATTTGTGTAACGCCCCATTTTCCCCGTGTATGATATATAGGTGTATCGTGTATGTACGACTAGTGTATGAAGGGTTTGAGACATGTTCGTGTGTTAAAGTTCATGTATGCGAGAAATGATCAGACCACGTTTTGGGTCGCGGCGCGACAGAAGGAGCCGCGGCGCGGCGTTTAACTAGTTTCAAGATCAGATGGCTTGTAAAACGAACCCCAGACCTAGTGTATTGTCGCGGCGCGAGAAAAGGAGGCCGCGGCTCGGCGATGCTGCTGAGCTGGTTCCGGATATCGCAATTTAAAAGGAAATATGAGGGCATTTTGGTTATTTCGCGTGTGTGCCAGATTGGGATCTTAAATCCCATCCACTCATTTCATTTCTTTCATTTCTTTTTCCTTTTCTTCTTCATTTTCTCTCAAAACTTTAAAACCCCATTTGATTCAAAGTGAGATTTGGAAAGGAAGAAGCGGGATTCGATCGAAAGCGTAAGAGGCAACTTTGTTCTCCTCGTTCTTAGCTACAAGGTGATACTAGCGGTAAGCTCTAATTCCGAATTTCGTTTTCGTGTTCATCATCTAAATTTGGGGCTTTTGATTGTATGTTTATAAATGAAATCCCATTAGTTAATAATTGAAGATTAACACCAAGATTCGGATTTATTGTTGATGTTGGCGGGTTTTGGGTTTGGTGAGCAAGTGTAAGCTTGTAAGACTTACAAATGGGTGTAATCACTAGTATTTAGTGATTATTGAGGTGTTGGAAGCCTTTTGGGTTCGATAGGTTAAGTAATTTTGAATAGAGTCAAAATTAGGGTTTTGGTGATGATTGTGACCCGATTGTCGATTTAATAAGGTTTATAAACTTAAAATGAATTAAGTTGAAGTATAAACCCGAGTTAAATATGTTTTGGTGTCGAAACTTGTTAATGGTGTGATGTTGACTTCTTATGGGTCAAATTAGGGTTTATGGGCAATTTTGAGAATGATAAGTGTTTAACACATGTGTTTGGGTTTAATCGGTGTATTAGGATCATTCTCACTTGTATTAATGATTATTGGTTAGTTTGGGCGCGGTTTGAGCTTGGAAGTGCAATTGGGTCGAAATTGCACTAGTTGTCGATTTGGGTTGATTTGTATATCCACCCTAATTGGGTTACTCGTTATGTGATGAATGGAATAGGTACTTGATGTGTGCAGCGGGGTGTACGAAATAGTATTATTTTTAATACAAAATACTACAAAATATGACACAAGTTTTATTAATTTACGGATGGGATATACCTAAACCTTGCTACAACACTATAGGCAGTGTACCTAATCGTAGAGTAGTGTAGTTTTTAGTAAGTCCGGTTCGTTCCACAGGGAGCTGGTGATACTTACTATATTTTTAACTATATTTATACAAAATATATATAATTATATAAGTAGTAATATTATTATAAAAGGGGGGTTTTACCGTTTAATGACCGGTTTGTCGATTCTATATTTTAAGCGTAAAGATAAATGACGATAATTAAAGTGCGTAAAATAATGACAATAAATAAAATGACAGTAAATAAAATTGCGAGTAATAAAATGACAGTAAATAAAGATACGATGAGAAATATAATAAAAGAATTATGCTTATTTAAACTTCCGTAATCATGATGTTTGACGTGTTGATTTTAATTTATTACCATGGGTTAATTGTCCTTTGTCCTGGTTTATTTGATACGTCTATCTGGTTTTTGTCCATAATAGTCCATCGGTCATAAAAATAAAGTGCGAGTATCCTCGTCAAATTACCCTTATACCCGAAGTCAAATATTCCAACTGATTAAGGATTTAAACTGTGACGCAGTTATCACTTCTGTCAACAATTACACCAGTTATCACTGTATGTAATCCACCCCTGTTTTAATTAGTTTATGAATATTAATTCATCCACTTGATCAGAATGAATAATCAATTACCCAACCCAATTGATTAATTAAATGATTATAACAGATTCCATATGAACATCACTAAATAGGACAACCATAATCATTATTAATTATTAGGTTAATTAATTTGAAGATAGGTTCGACAGACTCCAATGAGTTGTCACTCAATTAGACAATACCCCCCATCTATTAATAGTCAATAGTTCAATTTCCACAAGTGTCGGTCTTTTGCCCAAACCTTAATTATGGTACAAAGCCCAATTACCCAATTTTAGTAATTAGCCCAACATCATGATTACTTCGTTTTAAATAAGCATAATAATAACTTAGCTACGAGACATTAATGTAAAAAGGTTGAACATAACTTACAATGATTAAAAATAGCGTAGCGTTACACGGACAGAATTTCGACTTACACACTCAAACGATCTCTATCATAAATCTTATTATTATCATAATTTAAAATTAAAATTAAGATTATTGTTATATCTGATTACATTAACATTATGATAGAGATATAGAATATAGATATTGATCGATATATAGATAAAAAAAAAAGGATAGAAAAGTTCTTTTATCCTTCGATCGTTACATAGCCTTTTATAGGCGAAATTAGAAATTGAATTTTCATTTACGACCCCTGAACTATGCTCAATTAACAACTTTTTATTATTTAATATTATTCTTATTATGAATTATTTAAATATTATATTTTATTCTTGTGCATAGTTGACTCGTAATTTTTACACCGTTGCGTCGAGCGCTGAAAGTTGGTTCATGCCCCGGTTCCGGATTTTCGAACGTCCTTTCGTACTATTTTATATCGTGTACTTTGCGTTTTGTAACTTGTACTCTTGTCATTTTTAGACGTTCTTCATCAATAATTTGAACCTTTTTAATTGTATCTTGTACATTTGAGCTTTTTGGACGTTTTGGTCTTTCAAATCTTTGTTTTTGTCTTTAAATCTTCATTTTCGAGCGATTTGCGTCTTTCGTCTTCGCACTTATTTATTTAACTATTACAACTAAAAATAAGGAAATTACATTTAAAAACTTTACATATTGGAACGATATTGCTACTAAATATATGTTCATTTGGAGCACTATCAAATATCCCCACACTTGAGCGTTGCTTGTCCTCAAGCAATACAGAACTTGAAATAAAAACATACATGAATCACTTTTTTATTCATCACACTTTGTACATCAGTGATTTTGATATAGCGGTATAAACAATGACAGTAATGATGGTTAAAGGTGGGTGTGTCATCCATAGTTGCCTCGGGTTTAGGTCAACGACACTTGCAATCAAATAGCCGATTTACTTTCGGTTTCCAAAGCAAAGTACACATTTGAAAGGCGGTTTACAGTCCCACATGACTATAAAAATTTAGATCCTTTAGGAAATAGGATCTTTATGAAAACATTTGATCTTTTAAAAATTCAATCTAGCTTTTACCCTAGATAAGTTTTCTGATTTGATCCACCATTGGTGTTGCAAAATATATTTGTGGATCAATATTTTGGCTAAAAACATTTAGGTTCGTGTCATCCACTGCTATCTCGGTATCGGAAAGCACACATCCAGTTTACTTGTTCCGTATATTACCTTTCGGTAAACTACCGTCCGGTTGTAAAGGAAAGCAATGAACAAGAAACTGTTAAGGCAATGTCCCGTGACATGCAGATGATTATGGTCTTTTAACGTGTCGGATGCTAGAACTATCCTTGGTAGGAGCGATAGTAAAGATCATCCTATGATTTTTCGGTCTGGCACAAGGTCCTGTCTCTGACCATGCTATGCAACCACCGTTCTTACGGTTGACACCCGATTTGGTTCAGGTGACCTAATGAATTCTGATGAATTCTCAGGATTTTACGTTCAATGGTAATGAACGCATTGAAAATGGGTTTTCAGAAAACAAATCGGTTTGTATTTTTGATCAAAATATTTTCTCGTTCAAGCTCGAGTTTAGATATCATTGAATTCCATGAGTTTGAATTCTCAATCTTTAAGGTCAATCTCTAGGATTGAGTAATATCAGTCTTAAAAGCTGATTTTTAATCTTTAAGGAGATTATCCTTTCTGGGGATCTGATTCATTAGTCTTATCAAGCTAATTTGCACGGTGCCCTCCCCATTTTACAAGACAGACCCTCTCATGGTTAGGATAAGTCTGACCACTTGGCGACCCTGTTTGATGCTGAGGTCCGTGGATTTCCTGCTGATTTTAGTGATGACTTTTCTAGGTTTTTCGTCAACCTACAGCTGGTCTGGACGACAACTTCATGACCTAAATCAAGAAGCGCGTGTCTTTTTCGGAAGACTTTACTTCCTTTTAATGATGGAATTGATTCATCGTGTAGATCCATCTTTCTTTCAAATGTATTACAGTAAACCGGGTAAAACTGATTAGTATCGTCCAAAGCAAAAGTACCTGCAATAATTCTTATACAAAAATATGTGATATATGTTTTAAATTGAATAACTTGGTACATTCTTCCCACACTTAGTTTCTTTCTTTGCCTTTTTATTCTCCTTTATTCCATTTTAAATGAATTCAAGCATTTTAGGTTGTTTCTCAATTTATGTCCTTTCTGATGTAACGATAATTTCGGTATTATCACCTAGTTTTCACCGTTCATAAATATGTATAAACATGATTTTGACTTCATTTAATTGAAAAATTTTCAAATTTTCACAAAATTTGGCAAATAAACCAAGTATAAACCTGAGAGAATTTATAACCCTTCCCCACACTTAAGATCATGCAATGCCCTCATTTGCATGAAATCAGACTATAATTTAAATTCATGAGGGTGATTAGCGTAAAAAAGTGATTAAAAATACCGAGTTTGCAAACATATTGTTATTTCACATTTGATTTTTTGCGTCTTGTCAAAATCAGTAGCTTTTGCTGAACTTCATGACAGTCTTTGAAAGTGCGCTGTTTTACCCTGTTTTGTACATAAGATAAAATACAAACATATATATATATTTTTGAAGTTGGGTATATTACCCCACTTTTCAAAAATTTATAAAGTATAATATTTTTGGCATACTTTAAATCAATAAAATTAAAAATAATGTTAACAAAATTTTTCGCCCCGCTCTCGGGTAAAGCAATTTCGGCTCTATGACCTAGTCTTCAACTCACGACGAATTTTAGAAATCAATTTTTTTTTTTAACTTAATGAAATAAAGTAAATTTTGTTTTTAAAATCACACAAAACTTAAATTTAAAAAGCATATTAATTTTTATATAAAACCTACAAAATAAAAAAAAAATCAGAATGGAGGGAGGAAACTAGTTCTTTAGTGTCTGCTAGCGGAAAAGACCAATCGGGTTCCATTCTCGGAACTACACGAGAACAGAACAACTAACTCTAGATAGCATTATCTTTTTAGAACACTTGAATCTCCCCACACTTAGGTAGTTGTGGTGTCAAAATTGTGATTAACTTCATCGTCAATTTCTCTTGGTCCATAATCAACTTGCCTATCTGTGACTTTTTCTTTAAGCCAGTGCCCGGCTTCTTCCGTAATATCCCATAATTCAACTAGCTTCGCCTTTTCTTTAGGCGACAGATTGGATACTAACCGGTTACATAACTTAAAGTTCCCCTTACTTCTAGCATCAATAGCCCGTTTAAAAAGTTTCTTCATTGAACTGTTAATAACGGGGTCATCTAATTTCGTATCAACAACGGGGTCCTTTGTTATTGGGTTATCATTAGGTGTTACTTCATTTTTTCCACACTTAGGCGTTTCATTATTGCTAAGCACTACCGTTGGAGTTGGTAAAACAACATGGTTATTACCAATCGTTTTTACTGGTTCAACGGTTTTAGTTGGTGGAGATTTACCACTTTTAAGTGTCATTCTTCCATTTCCTACATCAAATAACGCCCCGGTGGACGCAAAGAATGGTCGACCTAAAATTAGAGGAACGTTTGGGTCCTCTTCTATGTCAATGACAATAAATTCGACTAGAAAGGTTAAATTGCCTACTTGAACGGGTAGGTTGTCAGCAATTCCAACTGGGTGCTTAATGGTTTGATCAAAGAGTCGAACACTCATATCCGTTGGACTTAACTTACCTACACCTAATCTCTTATATAAGGAAAGAGGCATAACACTTACACTTGCACCTAAATCTGCTAGTGCATCATACATGACACAATCACTAAGTAGACAAGGAACAATAAATTCACCCGGATCACCTACCCTAGGTGGAGGTTTTGGTGGAACTGTCTTCACCGGGTTTATATTTACGGCTTTTGTTTCTTGCACTTTCTTATTCTTTTTCTTCTTCTTCTTTCCAGAGGTATCACAATCTTTATTACCTATCACTTGCTCATACTCAACTCCTTTTCTTGGAAACGGGATGGGTGGTTTGTATGGTGCCACCACTGGCTTTACATACTCGGGTGGTGGTGGTGTAACTTCTTCATTGTTACTCTCATCTAAAACCTTCCCATCTTCTGGTGCTGGTTTTTCAGAATTCGTTGAAACCATATTAACATTCTCATTTCGAGGATTTACTTCAGTATTACTCGGTAGCTTTCCTTGTTCCCTCTCACTCATCATGCTAGCAAGAGTACCTACGTGTTTTTCTAGATTCAAAATGGAAGCTTGTTGAGTTCTTAATGACTGATCAAATCTCTCGTTCGTTTGGGTTTGAGTTTCAATAAATTGTGTTTGAGATTCAACTAGCTTGAATACCACGTCTTCCATATTTGACTTTTTCTCTTCGGTTTGTTGTTGTGGTTTATATAAGCCAGGTCTTTGTTGATTGAAAGTGTTGTTTTGAGTTGGTTGGTTATTCGGACCTTGTTGGTTATACCAGTTATTTTCGGGTCCTTTTGGATTGTAAAGAATGTTTTGATTTCGATTGAAGTTTAGCTTTGGCGGTTGATAATTATTTTGATAATTATTTCCAGGCCTTTGGTTCATATAGGAAACATTCTCTCATTGTTCCAATGTTGGTTCAATGCGACAATCTTTCAATAAGTGTGGTCCACCGCATAGCTCACAACTGATTCGTATTGCGTGAATATCTTTATTCATCTTTTCCATTCGTCTTTCGAAAGCATCTATTTTTGCGGAAACGAAATCAAAGTCATGGCTAGAATCGGCTCTAGCCACTTTAGATGAACGAAAAATATCTTTTTCTTGGTGCCACTCATGCGAGTGGGAGGCTGTGTTATCAATAATTTTGTAAGCTTCAGTTGCGGTTTTCTTCATAATGGAACCACCAGCTGTTATGTCAATGTCTTTTCGTGTAGCAACGTTGACACCTTGGTAGAATATTTGTACTATTTGGTAAGTGTCTAAACCGTGTTGAGGACATCCTCTCAACATCCTTCCGAATCTTGTCCACGCCTCATATAATGTTTCATTTGGCTTTTGCGCGAACGTAACAATTTCTCCTTGAAGTCTCACGGCTTTAGATGCCGGAAAGAATTGTTTAAGAAATTTTTCAACTAAAACATCCCATGTGTCAATCGCCCCTTCAGGTAACGATTCTAACCAATCTTTGGCTTCTCCCTTTAAAGTCCAGGGAAACAACATGAGATAGATCTGCTCATCTTCCACTTCTCGGATTTTGAATAGTGTACAAATTCTATTAAACGTACGAAGATGTTCGTTTGGGTCTTCATTCGGTGCACCACTGAATTGGCATTGGTTAGTTACCATGTGTAGAATTTGTCCTTTGATTTCATAATCTGGCGCATTAACTTCTGGCTTAATAATGGCGTGACCTTGGCCCGTGCGTGTGGCTCTCATTCGATCTTCCATACTTAGAGGTTCCGTTACTTCCATAATTGAATTTGTTGAATACGAATCACTAGAGGATTCTGATTTAATGGTTTGTGGCTCAGGAGGAATAATTAGTGGTTCAAGATCTTGGAATTGTCCTTGAATATGCTCCGGGTTCTTAATTGTGAAGTCGGGTTCAAAAGATGGATTATCGGAAATTTGAGTTGGAGTTCTTGTTCGACTAGATGACGATTCTAAAGAAAAATCAACGGCGGCGATATTCGTTAAACGATGTCTTGATCGAGTTACAGGTGGTGAACGTATGAAAGGTGGTGAACGTTTTGCTCGGTGCATTCACAGAATATCCTATTAGTTTTTAAAAGGAAAGAAAAATTATATAAGTTATCCAATTAATAGACTTTTCTGCTTTTGCCCACGTTTCGAATAGCCAAAAGATGCAGCAGAGGGGCAGGATTCGTTTGGTCTCAATATAATTGAGTACTGTTTGGCTCCAATAACCCGGTCCACGTACAAATCTAACTATTACTACGAACCAGAAAATTTTAATGTCTATCAATTTAACCACTTAAAATAAATTTTCGTAATTTTAAGAAATTTAGAGAAGAAGTAGAAAAATTCTAAGTCCTAAAAACTAGAATGGCGAGAAATAAGAGAGAAAAAGAGTGCGCGTCGAAAAGTGTCGAAAAATGAAAAAGACGAAGAGTGGTTTGTAAACACGCGGTTAATCCAACCTTATAACGATCACTATCTTAAAATTAAAGCTACAAATGGAGATCACTAATTGGAATTGTAATTGATACATAGGTAAAAGGCATTGAAAAATAAAAATAAGAAAATAACTATGGCAAAACTAAACTTAATATTAAAAGTTGCGACTATAGTCTAAAAATCTAAAGGTAATAAAACTAAAAAAAACATTTTTTTTTTATAGACAAAATCTTAAAAAATATATTTTTTTTTAATAATTTTATTTTTTTACCTTTTTTTTTTCTTTTTTACGTTTTTTTTTTTTTTCCTTTTTTTTTTTAAACGATTTTTTTTCCTTAAAAAAAACGTATTTTTTTTTATTTTTTTTTTTTATATAAAAAACGAATTTTTTTTTTCTTTAAAAAAAAACGTTTTTTTTTTTTTACACAAATTTTTTTTTAACTCATTTACTATTCATGAATAGTAAATGAAAAGAAATTAATTAATTTATTATTCACATGAAAGCGACATGATAGTAATTATTAATTACAAGTTACATAATATACCCCTGAAGTATTTAATAAATACGACTTTTTAAAACTTTTACGATTATATTTTGATTCTAAAATATTATTATATTATTATATTCTATTTCAATATTATTATATTATTATATTCTATTTCAATATTATTATATTATTAAAAATATAGCGTTTTAGCGTCCCCGGCAGCGGCGCCAAAAACTTGATGTGTGCAGCGGGGTGTACGAAATAGTATTATTTTTAATACAAAATACTACAAAATATGACACAAGTTTTATTAATTTACGGATGGGATATACCTAAACCTTGCTACAACACTATAGGCAGTGTACCTAATCGTAGAGTAGTGTAGTTTTTAGTAAGTCCGGTTCGTTCCACAGGGAGCTGGTGATACTTACTATATTTTTAACTATATTTATACAAAATATATATAATTATATAAGTAGTAATATTATTATAAAAGGGGGGTTTTACCGTTTAATGACCGGTTTGTCGATTCTATATTTTAAGCGTAAAGATAAATGACGATAATTAAAGTGCGTAAAATAATGACAATAAATAAAATGACAGTAAATAAAATTGCGAGTAATAAAATGACAGTAAATAAAGATACGATGAGAAATATAATAAAAGAATTATGCTTATTTAAACTTCCGTAATCATGATGTTTGACGTGTTGATTTTAATTTATTACCATGGGTTAATTGTCCTTTGTCCTGGTTTATTTGATACGTCTATCTGGTTTTTGTCCATAATAGTCCATCGGTCATAAAAATAAAGTGCGAGTATCCTCGTCAAATTACCCTTATACCCGAAGTCAAATATTCCAACTGATTAAGGATTTAAACTGTGACGCAGTTATCACTTCTGTCAACAATTACACCAGTTATCACTGTATGTAATCCACCCCTGTTTTAATTAGTTTATGAATATTAATTCATCCACTTGATCAGAATGAATAATCAATTACCCAACCCAATTGATTAATTAAATGATTATAACAGATTCCATATGAACATCACTAAATAGGACAACCATAATCATTATTAATTATTAGGTTAATTAATTTGAAGATAGGTTCGACAGACTCCAATGAGTTGTCACTCAATTAGACAATACCCCCCATCTATTAATAGTCAATAGTTCAATTTCCACAAGTGTCGGTCTTTTGCCCAAACCTTAATTATGGTACAAAGCCCAATTACCCAATTTTAGTAATTAGCCCAACATCATGATTACTTCGTTTTAAATAAGCATAATAATAACTTAGCTACGAGACATTAATGTAAAAAGGTTGAACATAACTTACAATGATTAAAAATAGCGTAGTGTTACACGGACAGAATTTCGACTTACACACTCAAACGATCTCTATCATAAATCTTATTATTATCATAATTTAAAATTAAAATTAAGATTATTGTTATATCTGATTACATTAACATTATGATAGAGATATAGAATATAGATATTGATCGATATATAGATAAAAAAAAAAAGGATAGAAAAGTTCTTTTATCCTTCGATCGTTACATAGCCTTTTAT
The DNA here is from genome assembly GCF_046630445.1 of Rutidosis leptorrhynchoides. NCBI lineage: Eukaryota > Viridiplantae > Streptophyta > Magnoliopsida > Asterales > Asteraceae > Rutidosis > Rutidosis leptorrhynchoides. The sequence goes on along the minus strand of NC_092340.1, from coordinate 275,583,129 downwards.
AGGCGAAATTAGAAATTGAATTTTCATTTACGACCCCTGAACTATGCTCAATTAACAACTTTTTATTATTTAATATTATTCTTATTATGAATTATTTAAATATTATATTTTATTCTTGTGCATAGTTGACTCGTAATTTTTACACCGTTGCGTCGAGCGCTGAAAGTTGGTTCATGCCCCGGTTCCGAATTTTCGAACGTCCTTTCGTACTATTTTATATCGTGTACTTTGCGTTTTGTAACTTGTACTCTTGTCATTTTTAGACGTTCTTCATCAATAATTTGAACCTTTTTAATTGTATCTTGTACATTTGAGCTTTTTGGACGTTTTGGTCTTTCAAATCTTTGTTTTTGTCTTTAAATCTTCATTTTCGAGCGATTTGCGTCTTTCGTCTTCGCACTTATTTATTTAACTATTACAACTAAAAATAAGGAAATTACATTTAAAAACTTTACATATTGGAACGATATTGCTACTAAATATATGTTCATTTGGAGCACTATCAGTACTTTCCATTGGCGATTGCGAAGTTTGGTTTGGCATCCATCAAGACTTCAAGGTGAGTGTTAATATCCTATGTGCATGTGTATGTGTAGGATGGGTGCGGATCGGGTGAAGTGGTTCTCGGTTATAGAGCTCACTTCACATATAGGTGGATTTGATGAACTTGTGTAATAGGTCCAATTGGCACGGTTGTGCATTTTGGTTGACCACCTTTGACGAGGTGCACACTTTGTGTGTACGTTATCACATATGCTTGTGATGTGGATTATACAACCCCATTGGCGAAGGGTTGGTATTGAGTTGTGATTGGAGAAGTGGATCACGTGTGGATGCGGATTCACGATGACGCGTGTAGTTCGATCATCTTATTGAGTTAGTGATCTCGTGTGGTTGCGGATTCACTAAGGCTCGTTTAGTTCGGCCAACCTCGATGTTGTTGTGGTAATGAAGATAGTAGTCTCGTGTGGGTGCGAATTTACTAAGGCTCGTGTAGTTCGGCCGATCTTCATTTTTGGTAGTTGACTTTCGGTATTGGGTTAAGGGGTTAACCTTGGGCGGTTTACGCTTTGTTACATATATGTATATATTGTCGTATTTGTTGTGATGTAGCTAACCCTCCGGGTGTAGCTTATTGGCGTTGTTAACATCGTCGTTGGTGAACTTACTTTGTTGATATCTTTAGCTTGTTGCTTAGTGATCGTACGGTATGCTTAGATTAGCTTGCCTTTGGATGCTCCGGTATGTGCTACTTGATTATAATTGTGTGGCGTGTCCATTTTATGCATATATATGTATGTAGTATATTCTCACTCACTAAGCGCTAGCTTACCCTCTCGTTGTTTATATTTTTATAGAATTGCATGGAGGCGGTGGCTCGGGTAAGCGTGGGAACTAGTGGACTTGCGTAGTATGCTAAGAAGATGTGCTTTTGGACTTATTAGGATTGGGTAGCGTATTCCCAATCACCATGCTCGGTTTTGTTGGAAATTAAAATAGTCGGGCCGTGTTTGCCCGTTCGGATATTTAAACTAATGTGATAAATGTTTTAATAGTTTATTGAACTTATTATTTGTGTTAAAGATGTTTTGGAAACATAATTGGCACCTAAATATTAATGTATTAAAGAAAAATTTTTACGGACCGATTTAAATACGGGTTGGGTCGTTACAAGTGGTATCAGAGCATGGTCTAAGGGATTTAGGTGACTTGAGATAGGTGCCTAGACTTAGACTTTTGTGTGTGCTTCTTTGTTGCGGGACTTGTAAGAGGACGGGTTGGACGGGGACTTGGTTAGTGCCTTAGCGTGTAGGTGAACTAACTAGGATTTTGGCTTGTGTTGTGATGTAATTCTTGCGTGTGTTTATATCTCGTAGAATTTTTGTTTGTGTTGGTTTATATCATCGAGCGAGGCGGTCGTTGTACTAACAAGTTGATACGGCGTGTGTGCGT